>NC_062522.1:30772766-30807766 GCF_022655615.1 Tachysurus fulvidraco
GTGTGTGTGTGTGTGTGTGTGTGTAAGACCATGGAGGAGGTGGACCATGGAACTCAAACACTTTGCTGTTATATCGTCATTCACTTTTGCCACGCTAGTGCTAATGGTGTAAGTGCGATGCCATAGTTACTGGTGCTAGCTGAATCCGTCTGCCTCATATCCTCACACCGACTGACTCACCAGACCAAACTCATGCTCCCCATTCGTCTGCCCGTTTCATAGTCGTCTACCCTGTATAGAAAAATCCACCGAGGACTCGGGATTAAAACAGGAAAAGTTATTATTATAATAGGAAACGTGTTTGATGCCACTTATAACACAGTATTTTTGTGACCGTTTCTATTTCTTATCCATTTAGAGTTACATTTATGTCCTTGAGACAAGTTTGCTCTTGTTAGTGCTTGTGTTATAACATCTATAAACAGACATTCCTCCTTTTCTTTACTCTTGATACGAATACAATTTTCCCTGTGACAAAAAAACCTGACAGTGGAGACTCCATCCAAAAATGTGTTACTATAGAAACGGTAAAATTACAACAATTGCATTAATATATACCCATGATTGGCTGTTCGAGCCGCTGAGCTGCTGTTTGGACCAATCTGAATCCGAATCAGAAAATTTTACCCTTGGCATTGTGCATTAATGTGCAGCTCACTACAACTTACAACCTCTGCCCCAGTCAATAGCCTCTGGCGCCATACCCACACGCCCCCATCACTCAGGCCCTGACACACTGCTCCGGCAACCTGTTGCGGCGTGGAAAAAAAACGTATGGGTGTGTGAGCGAGCGAGAAAGGAAGAAGGTCATGTTGGCTTTTTGACGGTTCTGTGTCTCCGAAGGTTCCCAGCTCTGCATGGGGTGTGTGTTTGTGTGTAACATTAGACGCTTCCCTCCTTACAGAGTGGCCATTCAATCCTTCTGTTCAATTCTGTCTTTCTCTTGTAGCTGCATCAGTTGACGGGGACCAAGAAACAAGAAGCAGGAATGTGCAAAATGGCATTTTTAACCAACCACCGTGCATTAATGCAGTCTGGAGCTTCGCTTTATGAGTAATCCAAAACGGAGGCTGAAAACCAGCTGTTTGCATTTAATAGTAGTTACTGACAGTCCACCTAAAGAGATACAGAGGAGACACAGGGGCAGGGGCAGGGGGGAATACAAGGGTGTGACACAAGCAGACAGATGCAGCTGAATCCCTGGACATCCATGAGGAATAATAGAGATAAATGTTGATCATTTAAAAACACACACACACACACACACACACACACACACACACACACACACACACACACACACACACATATTTTGGTCTAGCAAAATCTGTTAAACTAAATGTGCATTTACAAAATATATGTATGAAACATAGCAATATAATGGATTTAAAATGTTTTTCTGTAATACTCTACAGATGATGTATACTGTAGCAGAGCTGTTCAGAATCTGGCCCCAGGGCCAAAAGTGGCCTGCAGACAGATCTGCTCCAAGGCTGTAAAGGTGAATTTCTATCCTGGTGACATCAATAATAATAATAATAATAATAATAATAATAATAATAATAATAATAATAATTATTATTATTATTATTATTATTATTATTATTATTATTATATCTTTGCTCTGAACGTAGAGTCAATGAAAGTTTTGTGGTTTTTGTGGATTAATTGCAGCTCGGCCTGTTTCGTGTACAGATGGACAACCACAAGTCGTTTTGAATTGGATTCATTAGTGGAGTTGGAGCTTGTGCTTAATGTAATACATGATATCAATGGGTCATGTGACCGACAGGGTCATGTGACCCACTGATAAAGTTTGATTTAAACAGGGCTCTCAAGTTTTGACGACAGGCAAGCGTGTAAGCGTGCAAGTATTTGTTCAATTTCCATTTATTAATGTGTGTGTGTGTGTGTGTGTGTGTGTGTGTGGGAGAGAGAGAGAGAGAGAGAGAGAGAGAGAGAGAGAGAGAGAGAGAGAGAGAGAGAGAGAGAAAGATTATGACTGGTGTTGTTTATTCTAAGTGTTTGTTGCCTTTTTGGACTCCTTTATCATTTGTAATGTATCTCCCATATAAAACAGTTCAACACAAGCCCAGACATTTTTAGGGTCATGATTGAGGACAATGTCCCGTCCAGAGACAAGCTGTTTCGTGTTGAGGTTTTGTTCAAACCGACCATCAAAAATACCCTCTCTAACGAATCTTTTTTTTTTTTTTTCATTGGTTGTTGCATTAAATCTTACCCAGATAGTGCTATTTTCTGATTGGCTATTGTGTAGCCTCTTTTTTTTTTTTTTTTTGATTGGCTGATAAGTGTCAGGCTCGACCAAGAACTTGAACCGCACTTGATTCCTGCCCGGTTCCATAGAGACGGCGTTGCGGACTGATACATTTTGGGCGCTGCGGCTTATTAAATATATGATAAATAGTCAAAAAGTTTTTCTGCGTGAGAAATACGATGTGTGGCGGGAGAGTGTGAGAAAAGACCGAAATGCGTGACTGTCACTCTCAATGTGTGACACTTGATGCATTTAAATCAAAACATCTGTTTAAATCAGAACATCAGCCCTTATTTGGCTTGATGACATTACTGATGGAACTATGACTCAGCAGTGTGTCTTCAAACCATCAGTAGCAAGTGAGACATAGACATTGTAGTGCGATTATCGGCAGGTTTACAGCGATTAATAGCTATTTTAAAACGAGTAGAAGTTTATCAGCAGTATTTAATATCAATTCTGAAGCTTTTATTAGTGTTTTATCAGCGTTTTTAACAGCATTTTCCCACCATTTTACAGCGTTTTACCAGAATTTTCCCACCATTTTACCAGAAGTTTAAAAATAAACAACAGCATCCAAATTCCACAATGGTTGCAGTGTTTGTTGGTGATCTTCACCCAGAAGTATCGGATCTGATGCTTCTAAATAAATTTAATAATGCAGGACCGATTCAATCGGTCCACGTCTGCAGGGACAAGAAGACCGGCTCGCCGCTCGGCTACGCCTACGTCAACTTTTACCATCGAGCCGACGGTAACATCAGTTTAGTTTAATATTACAATCGCAATTACATGTGTAATTTACTGTAGTATTATTAGTATAGTTTTATTATGTGCATATGGTCATGTTTTAAATGGTACAAGATATGAAAATGTATTTTTATTTGATTAGATTAGATTGAACTTTATTGTTGTTACACATGTACAAGTACAAGGCAACAAAATGCAGTTTGGCATCAAACCAGAAGTGCAATAATCATCAACTGCAAGATGTACAGTATTTACAGTATAATGGGTTATATAGAGAGTACAATAAACATATATTATATTGTCTTGATGTTTTATTATTGAAATGTATTTTTTTATTAAAATTAATGACTTATTTCTGTTCCTTCAGCTGAGCGAGCTATAAAGATGTTCAACTTTGAACTTCTTATGGAGAGACCCATGAGGGTCATGTGGTCCTGCTGGGAACCCACCGCGAGGATTACCGAAGGGTGTAACATCGTCATTAAGAACCCTGATCCGTCCATCAATAGAACACTCCTGAAAGGCCGCCAAGTGTAAGTCACGTGTAAATTAGTATGTTTTTACCAGCCAGGGATCAAATATCAGGGTTTTTTTACATTCCACTTTAACTTACTGCTTAAGAGTTATTGAACTCTTTGCATTGTTGACACAATTTTGCTGTAATTTTGCTGCCGAAGACATAATTTGTAACAGCAGGGTTTAGACAAAGACTCTAAGAGCAGCTTCTCTGTTGTGTTACAGCACCGTCGAGTACTTTAAGTCTCGGGAGGAGCGCAAAAACCAGGACAACAACTTGTACATCAAGAACCTGGATGACAACATTGACAATGATTGCCTGTACAGGACATTTGCACAATTTGGAACCATCAAAAGTGCAAAGGTCACTTACAACTAATAATTGCTCCATTTTATTCTCAAGAATCTCTATCCACTTCCCCTTACTGAGTGAAAAGCTTTCTCTGTGCTGATTGTTCCTCATGGTCCTGCCTCTTACAGGTGATGATGGAGAATGGGCGTTCAAAGGGATTCGGCTTCGTCTGTTTTACATCATCCCAGGATGCCATGAAAGCCATGAACGAGATGAACGGAATGATGTGGAGCAAGAAGAAGATCTACTGGCTCAAAAGAAAGAGGAGCGCCAGGCTCTCCTACAGAGAATGTTCAGGAAGGAGTTCAGCAGTCCTGCTGTCAAGACTCCTTGCTCTGAAGACTTTGTCCAAACTGTCGAGACAGCTGCCCCAAAATGCGTCGTGGAGGCTTTGGAGACAGATGCCCCAGTGGAGAGTGTAGAAGGTGTGGAGACATATGCCCTAGTGGACACTGTAGAAGGTGTGGAGACAGCTGCCCCAGTGGAGAGAGTAGAAGGTGTGGAGACAGCTGCCCCAGTGGACACTGTAGAAGGTGTGGTGACATCCACCCCAGTGGACACTGCGGAAAAAGCTCCAGCTACACTTGAGGTACTGAACACATCTTCATCTGTGGAATCTGTATAATGGTAATATTCTGCATGCTTAATATTACAATATAGTTTATGATAGATACAGATAGAGCGTGCCCGCACACACACACAGACACACACACACACACACACACACACACACACACACACACACAGAGGGAATTTTATTTATTCGTTCATTCATTCATTCATTTATTTATTTATTATTATTTTTTTATTAATTTCTGACTTCTGCATTTTTCTTTCAGGAAACCCAGAAAATGAAGCATAGAGACAGCAAAAAGGAGAAAGGGGAGAATAAGAAGAAGATGAAATGTCACAGACAATTATTTTAAATATATTGTAAATGTATTATAAACATATTGTAAACATATTGTAAATATATTGTTGTTTGAATTTTTAATACATTTTAAGAATTATCTCTGTGTATGTGTCTTTATTTCCAACTCAAGAGCATTGAAATCTAAACATTTAATTATCTAATAAAAGATATAATCTAATAAAATAAATATACAAATATAATAATAATCTGAAAAAACTTTATTAAACATTATATCATTAGTAATAGTAGTATTTTCCTGAACACAGTGACAAATTAACCCCATGGAGTGAAAACTTCATTCTGTTAAGAAGATTAATTTGGCCGAGTTAGATGAAGAACGAAGGTCCAGCTGTTGCTGGGATTTTAGCGGCTCTTCTACATCCTTGCACATTCTCACTGCCATTGTTTGACTCATTTGCTGCCCGTGATCGCTGAGGCATCAGGGAATAATCTTCACATCATGTCTTACAAATTTGAGCATTTTAGCATAAATTCAGTAGACCACGAACATGCTAGTTATCTCATAAACCTGAAGCGATCTCAGATCTCTAAATCTTAGCTTGACCTAGTTTGTTGGATAACAGGCATTCAATAGCTGGCGGACAGATTGTGTATGCTTTTTTAGTGAAAACAAGTTGAATTGGCCCATGGTTCTGCTTTTAAAGTCCTACCAATGAAGACTTATGTAATTCCTTTTATTTTATTCTTTTTAAATCTTTCATGTCGATTCTGAGAAATTTCCGCAAGCCGTTTAGTACAAGGTTTCTATATTCATTTGATTTGCTGGATTATGTATGACGCTCCTATGCAATACAGTGAAAAGAATGAAATCAAGGTCATGTAGCTGTAAAGGTTGTGGTTCTCTGTAGCAGATGTAAAAATCCCTCAGCTGTAACAAAGGCTATGGTTTTCTTTCCATCCCGAGGAGATATACAGTGAAATCTATATCCCTATGACATCGTCGGCCAGATGCCCGAAACTGTCTCGTCTTGCTCAGGAGAGGCATGAAAAATACATGACTGTACTATAGCTCTTTCTTTTTGCCTTCCTGTTTTCTCTCTCTCTCTCTCTCTCTCTCTCTCTCTCTCTCTCTCTCTCTCTCTCTCTCTCTCTCTCTCTCTCTCTTTCTCCCTCTCTGTGGTATGATTCAATCAGTTTGATGTTACTGATCTCAATGATGTATGATGCCTGCATGTAGACTCCACCATGAGGACACTGTGACCTACTTACACACATGCGCACATTGTGTGTGTGTGTGTGTGTGTGTGTGTGTGTGTGTGTGTGTGTGTGTGTGTGTGTGTGTGTGGACAGTCTGGGGTATGGCTACTATCTAGGCTTTGCTAAAGGTCCAGAGAAATGCGATTACAGAAAAATATTGTTATCCCGCACAATACCGTATATTGACCTCGCCCGTAATTCAGCGATACGGTTTCTTCTGAAGATTCTAAGCTAATTATAACAATTAGCTGTCAATCAAATCGCTCCGTGACTCACTTGATAGTTCTTTTGCTTTAATAGACTGTTCTATATAGAGAACTGTACTTAATCTAAGCTAATCTAAAAGTCAATCGAAAGCCTTTCTTTATGTGTTTTATTCCTTATTAACACAAATTCTTTACATTTACTGTACATATACTGTATATATGAAGTCGGTGCACTCTGGTATTCAACCCCAAGCTAAATGAAAGTGCTATTAACTAGACAGTAATTAAATTCCTCAGCTCCTTGTAAGGTAGAATATTTAATTAAAAAATTATTAATAATCCTGCTCTGATCTTTCCCTCGTTTAGGAAATGTATGTATGTGTGTATCTGTGTATGCATTCATAGCCATCCTCTGACATAGATGCTTGCGAATGCGGGATTTCTGCAAGTGTTTATTTGTTCCTGTGTTCCACAATAATGTGTTGAAGCTAACAGCTCTGAAGCTGAAAAAAATCACAGAATCTCACAGGATGTGAGATACAGAGTGTTTCTTAACACAGTAACAGCTGAAGGCACTGGTACATTGCACAATATCACAGCATTACACAACCCCCCTACCCGTCATTTATGCAGACATGATAACAAATATGCACTCACACACACACACACACACACACACACACACACACACACACACACACACACACACACACACTGCACAAGCGGGCTATTAGGGGAATAATCTATCAGCACTTGGTGTTTTCGTGACTCAGAGAGGCCACAGACAAGAGGACACGATGGTGATTTGTGGTTAACAACGAGACCTTACTGGACAGTAGACCTAAAGGAATAAAAAGAGGGACAGAGATTTAATTGTACAAGGAATAAGAGCTCTGTGATTGAGATCTCGCACCCAGGGACCACTTTAATAGGTATGAATACTATATTTTCTGCCTGACTTCACTAGCTTTAACCTACAATATAGCTACCGTGTACTGACCGTAGGCCATATTTTGCTATTTATACATGTTAGTTTCCCTCTACAGCAGAGTTATTATTATTATTATTATTATTATTATTATTATTATTATTATTATCATCATTACAGATTTTTCTGCTGCAGCGGTCCCGTACCACCACATCCCTAAGGTGTTCTACAAGATACTGTGAAGGCCACTGAAAAACCCTGAACTCTGTCATGTTCCTGCTTGAGATGATTGTTTGCGAAAGCTAAATGAAATAAATGAAGATCACATCGACAATTAAAAAAAAATTATATGCTGATATTTAACTTTTTATTTATTTTATTTATTTTTTTACTATTCCATACTACACCTATTATTATTCCACATCAAACTATGTTATCCTTCACTGCTTTACCACAATGTATTATACTAAACTAAACTTAAATTATTAAGTACTGTTACAAAGACTCATGTCATATGATTGGATACATTAATATGATCGTGCGGTTCTGATTGGTCGCTTTAAGGTGTCAATCAACGGCTTTAACATACAAATTCCATGTGTAGAAGGCAGGGCTGGAGATTTGGGGGAGGGAGAACTTAAACACAAACCGTTCCCGAGCGCCATTTTGAATCCAGTAGGCATTGATTGCGTTGTTTGTGTTTTCCCACCCATATTCCGTTTCATCCTGTTAAGATAGGAGGCTCGCGTGGAGGACTGACCAATCCTGAAGCAGGTCGCCGATTACGCGTAGCCAATCCAAAGCAAGAAGGCGGGGTTTGTTCGGAATACGGGTGCGCGTATTCCTTGACTGTGGAGAGCAAAGATGGTACAGCGGAGAGACTTTGACGCGTCCGTTTAGAGGAATTTTTTTGACAGGATTGCTGTAGAAACCGAGTCTCGTTGGAAGTCCTACCGGGTCTCGGAAGACGGTTGATTAGTTTGATGTGGTTATATGAGGAATTCGGTTGTTTCGGTGTGGATATTTTGGGAATGTTTGGACATAGCAGCTCGGTTTTGCTTTGGGTCGCGCGAGACACTTTTACTGAGGGGATGTTAGCTAGCGTGCTAACAGAGACTCGGTTAGCTTAAACACTCCGGACTGAAACGCTGAAAACTTGGATTTTTAAGACAGAAATCCATCTCAAACAGCCGCCAGGTCGTTATTTGTACGCTGTACACCGAAGGGTTCGTGTAATACAGACGTTTTTTGGACGTCTAGGTGCTGTTTGGACAATAAATCCTGTCGCCTCGATGTGTTTTTTTTTTGGACCGAGAGATGTGGATTTATCCGTGTGGACGAATTCAAACTAAACCCCGAAATGTTTAGTATTTATGTGTAACATTACTCGTGTATAACAGCGTATTAACCTGACATGTATTTATGAATTTGTAACTCGAGTCAAAATCTCGAGGCTTGAGGTGAATGTTGTGATCAGAGGGGCAAGGTGTTTATTCTCTTAATGAGTAATAATATAATCAGGAGAAAATGCTGTCTAAACGGTGGACAGAAAGTGTAGTCATCACTTTTTAAAATATTTAATTTTAAACTCAACATAAAGTCCTCTAAGATTCATCCTGAAGTTGACAAGAAAAGCAGCTCCGATGGCGACGCTGTCACTTTGCTGTCCGGACTGTATTTTATCGCTCGGTAGCTGAAACGTGAAGCTGAAAACGCTTTCATGAAGACTCTCTTGATCTTATTGACAATTCATGAACATTCGGAAGAAAATCCTGAAGATCGAGGCAGAGACAGATCCGTCATCTGTGCATGATTGATTTCGGATTTTATTCTGAACTCAGGACTAAAAAATCATCCGCTTCTGAAGATGGGATCTGCGACTAAACTTGCCTTCGCCGTTTTCCTCATCTCCTGCTCATCAGGTGGGTCTTAAATGCAATATAAAAACTCTAATCGACATAAAACAAAGTGACTAAACAACTCTGAATGCTCTGTACACAAGATATGAAATCCATGATCACCAATGATTGTAATTTGTTTATAAATAACGTCATTTTTTGACAGCTGGTGCTTTTTGTCCTCCTAATAATATAGCAATCAATTAAAAGAACAACAATAATAAGAGATGTTTTATACTGAACGTTCAGCTTCACAGCCACAACAATGACATGGATATGAAACATATGAATTATCTCTCTCACACACACACACGCGCACACACACACACACACACACACACACACACCCATTCCTCCCTTTTACGTCACTTCCTCTACAGGTTAAACATAAAACATGTAGGATCCTGATTACCGTTGTGTACGGCTGTGTAAACAATAATAATATAATGTGTCCTACTTTGGTGCTTAGTGCTTGGCCCTATAGATATCAATGTAGATATCAACATGTGATACTGTGTGATGTCATCATAGTGAACATGGCTCAGGATTACATGACATTACACAGCAATCCAGCTTTGCAGTTAATGATGGCATCCCTCTGTGAAAATATCAAGAGGGGAAATGTTCCTAAAGTACACATAACATGATAAAAACTGTATTTAAATGCCTTTTTTTTTTTTTTTTTACCTCGGAGCATTGGGGCAGGTGGGGGGGTGTTGAAGAGGACGTTTTTGCTGCATAAAACTCTGGAAAGAAAATTGTCCACAGCACTAGTATTTAGTAAAATAAAAAATATATATATTTAGTAAAAACAAAAAAAAACAAGAAATCCGTTGTTCTTGAGGATCAGCAGACATCCATTGTCAGAAACAGGAAATTGTGATTTAAATACTGTAGCTAGGTATTAGACAGATAACAGAGAACACTAATGTTAGCTAGCATCGAAACATGTACATGTTCACCTTTTATGGCCAGTGCATAAAACTGAATCCAGATAAACATAAACCGAGCTAAATGTAATATGCCATACAATGTAGGCGAAGCATTTGTTATGGATTTTGGCGAGCGTTAACGCATCAATATGACATAGTTGCATCAGAACTGTTGCACATGTACACATGTAAAATGTCCTACGCCTGATGTCCTAGCTGCATCCCTCATGTCGTCATGAATACAGCCTCTTGTCCTGTGTTATTGTCAATATAAGAATTGTGCATCTTGTTCTATAACAAGGTATGGGCGTATTATAAGACTTGACCCGTAGTAGACAAATTTTCCACTTACCGCAAATGTATTCAATCAGCCAAGACACATCTGGCATCCAAATATACCTCCTTCACCTTGTGCACATGTAGATTATTAGTGGAATCCTCATCTAGGTTTGATTATTTTTACTGTATTTTTACTGTAGCTCATAATATTCTTTGCCAAAGAATTCTTTTACTGCAGAATTTTAGACCTTTACCAATCCTAAAGGCCAGTAGTGATGAATTAATTAAAAAAAATGGACTCGCACTGCTTTTGAATGCTTGTTGTGTTTCATATACCAAGCTGTAAAACCTGCATGTTTGTAAAGTTTATGTACTCTGTATAACTTCTAAAGATGAAGAAGCTGATGAGCATCAACAGGTTGGACTCAGATATCTTAATAATACTCAAATGTTTGCAATGTGTTCTGTTTCCTTCCTATGGTGTGTGTGTGAGAGAGATAGATAGAGAGAGAGAGAGACACACATGCGTGCCGTTGTATCTCTGGAGTTGGGCCGATGCCCAGAACAAGGTTAATTACACTTTCACTTTTCTGATAGAGAGAGGACGGGATTAGATAGGAACAGAAGAGAGACGTTTACTGCAGAACTTGAGTTTGTGTGTTTTCAGGATCCGGATCATGCCGGGGAGTGTGATCTTGTGTGTGTTTACAAAGGATAGGGAATGAAAGGTCAAGAAAAAATTCAAGAGCCCTTCAAACAGACATACAGCTTGATTCCGGACTGATCAGAACACAGGTCTGTACACAGAGTGTTCTGAGAAAGCCTGGTTCTACGTGACGCTGCGATCACGATCACACACTGCACAGATTACCATTACTCCAGAGCTGCTCAACACCGTCTTAAATAACAGGGGTCACTGTAGGAGGCCGGCCCTGGCCATGCGACAAACTTCATCCTCTTTTCAACGTTAGCCCACAGAGCTTCCTCAGCCATATTCCAAGGTTAACAGAGCCAGAAAATCCCAGACCTACTAATACACACACATTCACAGGAAGGCTTCTGTTAAATCCTTGAAAGCAGGCTGTCTTTGTTGTAAAGATGATAGCAAATTATTTTGTGTTCATCCTTGTTCCCATAAGCACATCTATTCTGAAGACAATTTCAACCCAATCGTTATAGTCTGGAAAGTTTAGGCTTATCTAGAAAGACATTTCTGGGGTTTTTTTACTCTGGGGTTTTTTTACTTGCTTGTTTTGTATCTTGCATTAGAAAAATTTAACGTTTTATGTGTGTGTCTTTTATAAACAGTGAGAAAAGATAAGTCAAGCTGGGTAAAATCAATCCATGTCAGTGCTCTGAGATGTTTGTCATTGTTTTAATCCTGCAGTCATAGATTCCTGATTCGGGACTTCTGATTCAACACAAACATCTGGATTTGTATGCTTTTTGGAAACTGTTGTTGAACATACAGTCACAAATTTTTATCAGAGTTATTCCTCTTGAGAAATAAAGACCGTAAACTAGTCTGACTAAACAGATGTGTTTAATGAAAAGCATTTTTTTTCCTCCCCTAGAAATTGTTCAGTCGTGAGTATAGCTTGTAGTGGAGTTTTGTAGGGCAGCTTGTAGCCTGACTAACTATGTGTTTTTCACTGATATTCTCATTGCCAAAAACTCCCAACATCCTCGTTTTGTTCAGTGTGTCATGCCATCTCGAATCAGTCAGACAAAGCAGCACACACGCTTTCACTTACCGCTACGTCCTGTTTGATAGGCAGCCTGCAAGAACACGGCTAAGAACCGTGAACACGTTTTAAGGGACAAAATGTCGTCTGGATCGGGAAGATTAGTGAGGAGGTCACCGAGGGTCGAGGTGGTACACATGGGGCTGCTGGTTCTGGTTCCTGTAACCCCCTCCCTTGGCCCCAACATTTTGAATTCCTGTGCTAAGTGCATGAGCCCCAAAGGAGCAGAGCGTCACTCGGCAGCTATGAGAAGGGATAAGACAGATGCTGTGCTAACACACTGTCTCTCTTTCTTTCTCTCTCTCACTCTCGCTCTCGCGCTCTCTCTCGTCTCCAGCCATTCTGGCTCCATGCTGTCCAGGTCAGAAGGGCACAGCACAGGCATATGCCTATATTAAATTCTCCTAATTGGCTCTTCTTCTTTTTTTTTTAAATACCTGGTTTACTATGTTATGGGTTTATTTTTTTAAAGGATAATCAATACTAAAAATGAGTATCCTTTAAAAAAAATGGGCAAGCTGCTATAGCTTTTAAACCTAACCTCATAATGTAGACAGAATGATGGGATTTGAAGATGATCTGGTTGCTGTTAGATATCAGAACTGCAGTGACACGTTGTGCGCTATGTTGTGAACGTGTGCGATGTCGAGCAACGCGAAACAGATTTCGCAAGTCGTTCGAAACGAGATGTCTGGCTTCACTCCTGAGAGTTTGTCAGTATCGATAGAGCTTTGGTTGTGGTGGTGTTTTAAAAACTGAGGCAAAAGAGCGGGTTTATTGGTGTAGAAAGGTGAGGGGGACGTTTTGACATTTCACAATATAAACGTCTTGTAGCAGTGATCGTCTCTATACAGATTCAGCCCTGCGACCAGGAGCCTTTTCACAACGAGAAAGATCACATTGTCGACTCGCAGAATCTCACAAGTGTGATATTTTTGTGTGTGCGCGCATGTGGGAGAGAAAAGGCGAAGTTGCTGGTGTGAAAGGAAGTGTCTCAGCCTGCCAGCGTGAGCGTATTCTGCATGTGTTTGTGTGTTGGCAGCCTTTGCCTGCATGTGTGGGCGTGTGTATATTCGAGGGTCCGGTAAGGCGCATTCGGAGGCACTCGAGGACGCCGTTAGAGGAAAAACTCGGCAGTGATTACAGAGCAGGAGTCGGGAGCGAGGGCCGCGCTGTTCAGAGGAGGCACAAACATTAACAGGATAATCACAGGCTCCGAGATGCTTCGTGCTGGAGAGATGTGTTCGTTTTTATCACGCCTGATACAGTGTATTAGTTTTTTCTGGTGTATATTCCATGATTATATCTTGCACATCATATCAGCGGCATCAAATTGCGCTTAAAAAAATAGCAGCTCTAACAGTAGCTGTATGCTGAAGTCTCCATTGTTAGTGCAGAGGGAAAGCTTTGCATTTTCTGGCTCAGAAAAGTCTTTATGGTGGACAGAGTTATCCTTTATTTCCCAATGGGATGAACAGCTCTTCTTTATGTTTTCTTTTTTGTTGTTGTTGTTTTAAATTCAAGCCAGTTATTCCATTGTCTCAGATCAAATAACGGACCAAATCAAATCATTTGTGACAAGGCGGAACGGTTTTGTGTCTTTTTGCATACGGAGTGAATTTGGCTTTAGCTCTTCCTTTTTCATGGTGTAATTGCACAAAATCCAACAAGATTGCCATGACTACTTCACCTAATATTTCTATCAAGTCCCTGTGTTTAAGTTCTGGGTTTAATGATCTCCCAGATTTTTTATGCCTGGATGAGTTGGAAGAACTCAAAGGTTCACAAATGTCTTTTTAAGTTCATCGAGTCTCACCAGAAGATAGATTTTTCGACCTTTAACCATCTGTTTAGTATTTATATCGTCTTTGGCTTTCCGTTGTGGAGTTGTTATTGTTGTTGTTGTTGTTTTCTGCCACCAATTGCTACAGAAAAAAAAACAACAAACTTTTCCTCGTCTAATCACTGGAGTCAGTGCAGTATTACTGACGAGCTCCACCACAGATCTTAACCAAAACAATCAGGATAATTATTAACAGTCCTCCTCACGCGTTACAGTACAGCACATCCCATAATAACACAAGGACACTGTTACCATGGTGCAATAGAGAACGCATTCATCTTTAGCTTACACAATCTATTATATTATACCAGGTTATGATCGTGATGGATGAGAGATGTGCTTGCTTTTATATTTTGTGCCATGTGAACGTCAGAGAGGGTTATTTTTCTCAATGATTTGTAGCCACTTTATAGGCCTCCAAAGATACTCGGGGATGGAGCTCCGGCAGAAATCCTTCAAATGTTGTTGTAGGCCCAATCTTAAAGGGGAGAAATGTACCTTTTAGGTCCAGGCTTGTTCCTAAAGGGTTAGGCTGCATTTCTCAAGGTAAAAGGAGGCCCAGATCGACTTTGTATCTGCTATAATATAAATGATAAGAAGAACTTGTTTCTTCATCATTTCAGAGCATTAAACGTGCCTCTAAATGGATATTAACAATCGTGTCCTCATCTTGGCCCTCGGACTTGAATTGAATGTTTCTACATAATTTGTTTTTTTCCGTTCCTCTGTTGATGGCTGTTAGATTATCGCTGCAGGATCACAGGTTTGTGATTATTCGCAGTCACGTTGTTAGCGCTCTGATTTTAGATTCACAGCATTGTGTTTTACAGAAGCAGAGAGCCATCAGACGGCTTTTGATTTGAGCTCACGGATAGGCAAAGTTTGGAAAAGCGTGACTAAAATATTCCTCACCTTTATAAACTATTTAACGAGCATGTTTCTATCAGCGACACTCTCTCTCTCTCTCTCTCTCTCTCTCTCTCTCTCTCTCATACACACACCTACTACCTCCATCATGATCTGCTTTGCTGCAGCGAGTCGTGATGAAGGTTATTGTGACTGAACGCTCTGTTTGTCCTGTGTGTGTGATTGTGTTTGACTTTCATCCTTATGGGTGACTGATGCTCCGCTTCACCCTGACCTTAACCTTTTTAAACACTCAGCATTCAATAAATCAATCCATACTGGTGTGAGCCAGTCACTGTGCCTAACTGTGTATACGTCCTTGTCATGGACCGTGTCCTGTATGTCGTACCATACCATGAATGTAAATACTGTAAATAAAACTCTGAAAGTTTGGTATAGTTCAGATGGTATCAGATTTTTAAATCCGGCAGAAAGCAAACACACTTTGTTGAATGTACTTTTCTTTCCAGAGGCCCCTTATCAATAAGTTTATTTTGGATCGCATTCTAAATGTTTTATCATTGCATCATCATAGTGGAGTTCAGTTTAGTTTAGGATAAAGAAATTTAGATGTAAAGCACAGATACATAACTTTTTTTTTAACGCGGAATGAATTTCCCAGAGTGGAAATAACACCGCTGACACAGAGTGATTAATGCGGTTGTGGTTCTGACAGGTGTGTGTGTGTGTGTGTGTGTGTGTGTGTGTGTGTGTGTGTGTGTGTGTGTGTGTGTGTGTGTGTGTGTGTGTGTGTGTGTGTGTGTGAGGGAAGGAGTAAGTGCAATTCGACTGAACATGGCAGGAAGATTAATGGGTGACGGTTATGACTGCATATTTGCCTAGAACATTACTGCATAACAGGTGTATCAGCCCTGTACAGAGCGAGTGTTCAGTCCTCCTCCACGCAGGCACACGGTGAGAGTGTAAAATAGTTCCTGTGACAATAACGGCGCTTAGCGCTAACAGAGTCGTTCCATTCCTGGTACATGGAAAGCACCAATGTATAAAAGCTCTCACTTTAAATCTGAACAAAGAGCGAGAGAAAGCGCTCTGTTGAGGAGTGCAGCTGTTTCACTTCATCATCAGGAGATTAGGAGTTCACATCACCGTGACGCCAGGAGTCAAAAGACAGATTCACAAGCTCACAAACAGATGTGCTGTCTCAACCCGTATCGGCTCACGTAACCAAAACGGCCGAATCCGTCCCGCTGAGCTTTTCACATGCTCGTGTTAGTAAGACGTGAAAACGCCAGAGAAATCTGTATCAGAGCGAGTACAGCTTCAGGACGACACCACCGCCGTGTTTGTTTTTTAAATGTAGCTAAGAACTAACACGAAGACAAGCGTGAAGCCATGGCCTCTTTCTTTACAAAGGTCTCGATGAATTTTGGGATTGAAGAACGCCGTGTTTATAACTCTTAACAAAAAGTCACAAGTTCTCTCTGTACATTGAACTCATTGTACATGTACAATAAATTGTCTATATTCTGTCAGATCAAGATTCAAAGTGCGTGTATGTGTGTGCACGTGTGTTTGAGTGAGAAAGGTTGGCATCAGTAACTGCTGGAGAGAGCGAGATTGATTGCTTACGGTGTTATGATCGGACAGTGTGAATTTGAGATTGAGCAGTATATGGATGACTGCAGTCTGTGATTGAGTAAATGAGGCTGTTTCCTGTTCGAAGAGCCTCAGGTTAAATGTTTAAGGTGTTTAGGCTGTGTGTGAAACGTGTCCTTGTGACTGGGGTGTGTGTGTGTGAGAAAGCAGAGAGAGAGAGCAGATGAGAGAGACAAAAAACAAAATAGAGACACACATGCAGAGAGACCGAGAGGAGAATAAGAGACGGGGGCAGAAAAAGAGATTGCAACGTGAGAGGCATGCAGAGAGAGCGAGATATAGACAGAGAGACACCATAAAAGAGAGAGGGAGAAATGCAGAGAAGATAAAATGACCAAGAAATGGACAGAGAGAGAGAGAGAGTGAGACTCTTTTGTGTTTTTGTTTGTTTTAATAGGATTATGCAAGTATGTGAAATCTGAAAATAATGAAACATTCAATGTTTCAAAGTCCTATTTAATCACATTTTAGTATTGAATGTTATCAATGAAAGGTTTTAAAGCTTTTTCTTGTGTCGCTATTGTTTTTGTTTCCTGTGTCTTTTTTTTTGTTGTCAGTGTGTTCAGGGACATTTCTGCCATCCGCTCGAAAGCCACAACAAAAATGTCTGACTTTTAAAGCCTTTTTACCAAGCGAAGGTTTGTCTTTTTTTTTCTGATCCCATTCACAGCAAGGTAATTCGCTCTGTTTCCGTTTCCAATTCAGCCATTTTGAAGGTTATTTCTAACCGTTAGAATAAAAATGTCAATCAATTGAAGTCTAACTCTCTTTCATAATGTTATTTAATAGATTTTATATCTCTCAGATATCAAGGATAAATTTATGCTGAACTTCTATGTCTGAGCTGCTACTCATGAATACCTTTGATGCATTATGGAGGTCCAGTGCATTATAGTGTGTGTGTGTGTGTCTGGGTGTGGGTGTGTGGGTGTGTGGGTGTGTTAGCTGCTTTAATGGACCTTGCTGCACAAGTTAGAGATCCGTTATCAGTCATGCCAAAAATAAATGCATAACTGAATGTATATTTAATCTGATTTCATCAAACATGATTAAAATACAAAAAATTTTGATTGGCAAATAGTGTTGAGAAACTCTTCATAATTGTTATATGGTCTACGTAGAAGAAAAATGATTTGAGACTGAATTTATGCTCTGGTGCTGGAATCTTCTCAGGGCCTCCAAAGTTTGAACAAACCCAAATCCTGCGTCCGTTTCAAAAACCCTGTAAGTCTTTCCAAATTGCAAAGTTGCACGACAGAAACTGTGTAGCTAAATATTTTATTTTGAAAGGCATTTCCTAATGCCGGATTTTGGTGTGTGTGTGTGTGCGCGCGCACTGAACTCGCACACAAAGGAACATGTTCATGCTGCACATTCTAGGCTTAAGCCTGTCAGTCTAACGTATTTTTCAGCAAGCAGTCCTGTGGTTTGGTTCTGCTGATTCTCTCGGCTCCTAATGAAGTGGACGTGTGCTTTCTAAGCTAGCTTTGTACCAGGATTCACACTGTGGCCACTAACTTATCCCGCTTAACCGTCCGGGTCCTTAAATCTATCCCCCTTTCACCATGTTGACTCCATGCCAGGCTGCGTTTAAAACCTCCGACGTTCTGCTGCGCTACATCGAAGGAATGAGCGTTATGTGCAGCTCGAGTGGCTCGAAGGGCACCAAGCAGGAACGCAGAGCGCTATTGAGGGTACAGTAGAGGGGCAGATTTCCAGGCACGAATGAATGTGGTGCAGGGAAAAGGTCAACGTTTAGGTTTATGGTGCACCGTTAGCACCTAAGATGAAGTATGAGCTTGTTATTTAGCTGTGCTGGACCGCAGGACGCTATTTTAGCCAAGTACATGTGTTGTGTTCAGATGTGGTTGTGTTCATCATGTTTACAAGAAGATTGCACATGAACAAGCCATTCATCTTTTATATGGCCCTTCAGAAGTCGAAACTTTACAAACCAGCCCAGTTTTTTTGATGCAGCAAAGTATTTAGACTATTTTTGAGTCTAGAATTAAGTCTTTAGGTTTGGTAAAGTATTAGTTTTTAGGTGTATTAGTAGTCTTTGTGGTGTGTGGAGTACAGACAGTATCGGCATTTAGGTTTGGGTGTTTATTGTTGGTTTGTGATATCGGTGTTTTAATGTGGTTGTTGTAGTGTTTTGGTTTCAGTATCAGTGTGAAGATGTGGGTAAGTAGAGTTGTGGTTGCAGTATCAGTGTTTGGGGACGTGGTGTTTGGAGTAAGGTGTCTGTGTTTAGGTCTGGTTGTTTAGTTGTAGTTTGGTAAATAGAGTTATGGTGCAGTGTTTGGGTATGGTAGTGACTGGAGTACAGTGTTGGTGTTTGATGTTGGGTATGTGGTATTATTGGGTAGTATCATTGTATAGATTTGTGCTGTTTGTTGTACTGTTTCTGTGCTGAGATTCGGGTATCCGGTGGTGTTCTTACTGTACCGGTTTGGATTGTTCTAGTTGGTGTTGGTTGTACAGTATCGGTGTTTAGATTTGGATTGGGGCAGGCACTGTTGGTGTTTGGAGTACAGTTTCAGTCGGGGTGTTTTGTGGCGTGGCAGCTGCCGCTCTGCAGTGTAATTGAAGTGGAGACTGATTGGCTGCGCTGCATTCCAGCCTGGATTAAGAGATCAGATTCTGCGGCCGTGTTCTGCTTTTTACTGACCCTGTGGAAAGAGTGCTGCCTTTCAACCTCCTCATTCTTTCTCTCTCTCTCTCTCTCTCTCTCTTTCTGTCTCTGTATCTCTTTCTCTCTCTCCATCTCTTTCTCTCGCTCTGTATCTCCCTCTGTATCTCTCTCTTTCTTTATCTCTCTGTATCTCTCTCTGTAAATCTCTCTTTCTCTCTGTATCTCTCTCTATCTTTATCTCTCTCTCTCTCTCTCTCTCTCTCTCTCTCTCTCTCTCTCTCTCTCATAGAAGGTTCTGTATCTCTAAAACCAATAAAGCATTTTACATGAAATCCCATTTATTCCTTATTCCTTTTCATAGCTTTCCTTTTGCCTGGTTCCTCTCGGCGGGTCACCGTGTTGTGACTTGATCTGTACGTACATTTTTGGTTACAGCGAGCAGAATATTTCGTTTCAGGATGTGTCCAAATCGAGGTACTTCTCTTCCTATTTCTATTTCTGTCAGCTAGCATTTTAGAGGAGCGTAATGACATGTTCTTTCAGCTAACAATAAGAAGCTTACACGTGTTTTTTTTTGTTTTTCTCCTTCACGTCCTCGTATTCTATTAAGGAGCCGCATGCACATCGTTTGTTTCCTTCAGAGATGCATTACAGAAAGTTGTGTGTAATAACATGGCTTTCTCACGATCTTCAGTGTAACGTTCCTGATTAGACAAAATATTTAGATTAAGATAAAGTAAGGAACATTGTTCTTCCCTTCATTGTTTTCTTGAACAGGCCATGTTCATTTGGACCACTCTCTTATCCAGAGTTGCTTCCACAAGCCATTTACAGGCCAGTCTCTCTGGAGCTGCCTGGGTTAAGTGCTTCCTTTAGGGGACACAATAACAGCAGCAGGATGCTATCAATCAGCATCGAACCCCCGACTTTCTGGGTCAGGGCCAAGTTCTGTGGCTTCAGGTCTATTGTCATTTATGAGGTAACATTGTCATTATCCAGTTATTAACACAGCATCAGTATTTTTACTAATAAATACTACATTACTGATGTATTGATTATTGAGGGACGCCTGAACATCATGTGGCAGCAAAATCTCATGCATAAGATCAGGTCTGAGGAGAACAGAATAACTCCAATAACTCTTTGTATCCATGGTGAGATGAAAAGCATCTCTGGACTCTGAAACCTGAAACTTAAGGCCCTAGAGACTTGAAGGACGTTTAAAGACGCAACATCACAGTCCGTGCAAACTTGCAGCGCGTAGAGCTAGAATTCGTTCGCTTGCTCCTCCTCTCCAATTCGAAAACACTTGCTTTTCAGACGCTTTTGTAAATGTACAGTGTTACTTCGGGGCCTGAAGGGAGGTCTTTTGAGCTCGTTAAATTATTGAGCGTGGTCAAAGTTGTCTGTCAGCAGAAACCTTAAACAGCTCGGAGACTCTTCGTCCCCAGCTCTCGTCCCCTCTCCACTAGTCGTCGTAATACAACCCCCACCTCTCTCTCTCTCTCGCTCTCTGCCTTTCTCCCTTTTTTTCTTATCTCTGTCTCCATTTCGGTCTCTGGTTCTGTCTGAGAAAACACACACACACACACAAAGAGAGAAAGCCTTTTCAATCGAACACGCATTATGAGCAGTTCACACAGTGACAGTGTGGCTGGAGGTGGTTGAGGTGGAGGCGGGAGGAAAAGACGGGTGTTTCTACGGCGCCGCTGTTTTATTCGAGCGCTTTTCAGACAAGTCCACACTCACCTTTTGATCGGTGTGTGGTGTAATGGCTGAGTCTAATTGGCTTATTTTGGCTCTTTGACTGACAGAAGGCCCTAAATGATGCCAAGCTGTCATTGAAATGCTGTTTTGTTCCAGCTACTCTACTTCAGTTTAATGAGCGCCAGGTCTCGGCGCTCTCCCGCTCTCTCCATGCCAGGACGGCATAATTGGAGCTGAACGCAGGTGTAATTCCTCTGTTGGCAGTTTCAATGTCACCGCTCAGATCCTAGTGTATAATTTATGGGTATGACAATACCGATGCTTCTAAGTTCTGATTTTGCTTTATTGGAAAACATCACTTTTTCTTCTGTGTGCATCTTTTTTGACGTACCTAAAGAATGGGAGGTTTTTACACCTGGTTACTTCATGCGTTTTCTGTGATCCGATAGCTATCCGATGGTAAAAAGACCAGGTCTAAATGCCCTCCGAAACGGTTTCAAGACAGATATAAATCCGATCGCTCAAACCCCTTCCTTCAGGAGGTGGTCTGGGACGCATTTCAGATGAAACTGGACAGGTGTAAATGCATGTTCAAACCACATATGCCAGCGCTGTACTCCTCCCAAACGGAAGTACGTCACTCACAGGTGACTCGCGAGTCATGCATCGCGCCAGAAACAAATAACATGGACGACACGCATGTGTCAAAATATATTTAAGTATATACACCAAAGTGTGTTCCATTTTAATTACCCCAGAAATGAGGTAAAATATATTTGCATATTGGGTAGGAGTAGAAAGATCGGATCGATATCCGATTCGCCGAGACACGTTTATGTGGCCTAATGTAAATGGAACAGTTTTAACAAATAGATAGCTATCGGATCAGAGTACACACACGAAGTGACCAGGTGTAAAAAGGACCCAATATTACAAATTGTAATGGGAAGCACTTTAAATCTTTCTGTACACATTTTGATGTTTTCTGTCTTCTACTAGACAAACTGGCCTTAGCCTGATTCACACTCACTCACATCCTGAGACGTTACCGTTATATTTTTAACACCACGTTTGCTCCAGTCAAAGATTTCTCAAAAGTTTGTGCGCCTGAGACCATCACAGCCGATTTCGGCACGTGGATGTAAGGAATCGTGTTCATTCAGCTACAGGGACATTAGCGAGATGTCAGGCGAGGGCGTCTTGGGTACGGCTCGTCCCAAGGGTGTTCGGCGGGGTTGAGGTCAGAGTCACGGCTTTGCGAGTCGGCTCATAAATAACGCATCCTGTAAACTTTACCGTGGTATTTATTTGATGGAGAAATTCCTCAGCAGCTCTAACAGGCAGCTCCTCTTGTATATAAGGAGTAAAGCATGATGTAGCATTCTATTATAGAAAGAAAAACATCGATACGCAGTCACAGTTTACCAGTTTGTCTTTAAATCAATTACACAAAGCTTTATTTCAGCGGTCGCAAGGTTTCATTTGAGAGTAAGACTTCTTTAGGAGAAGTCTTACTCTCTCTAACATATTCTGTTCGCCGCTTCACAGCCTTTCACACAACACTCGCACTCCTTCAGGGAAACGCAACACTGTCTTTTGCAACAGAAGCACGAAACAATCTAAAATATTTAACTCCAGGTCTGTCACTTCCTCAACTACACCAAGTGTACACCGGGAGGAAAAAACACGAGTCCGTCAATTCTGTCTCTGCTTCTCTCCTCGCTTTAAGGGTACGACAAGTCTCAGGTAAACAGGTGTGGCTGAAAACGTTCATCAACGTTCATCAGCGTGGTGGAGTCCAGGTCTTCAGGCCGGGCGCGTCCTCAGAGTGAATGAAACACGCTGGCAGTTTGTCAAAGCATTTCCCTTTCACTTAATCCTGTTTCCTGTGTCACAAGCCAGATGAAGGAGACGACAAAGAGCCTGCTCACAACAGGCAAACCAAAACTATGTGGATGCTTCTTGGTTATCTTTTTTTTCCTTTTGCTTTAAATACATTGAAATTATATTCAAACAAAGATGGTAGATTTAATCGTATAACCTGCCAGACTATGACCTGATGATGTTATTTAGAAAAGAGCGTGATGCCGACTCTGGGAAAATAAGCCACCGTGGGCCGGCCTGACATGATTTACAAAGTGGTTTATTCCTCTTAATCCACAGCAATTTGTTTACAGGAACAATTTGAATATGGTTTATTGAAGGCGACCTGTCATACTTTTTAAACATCGCTCATAAGCCACAAGTTTTTGGATTTGTTTATCAGGTGAATGTCTGTAATATACCAAACTCACAAGTGTATTTCAGATCGTGGCGAATTAAGATTCCGGGAATACAATAAAACAATCCCAAGAAGCATCTATTTCTTCTTAATTCAGGAAGTGTAATATATGGGCAACAACTGCATAGGAATTCAGAAATATTCCTGACTAAATGATCAGACGATTGCCGAGTTTGTCTTGTTCTTGGAAGGAAAGTTTAGTCGCAGGTTTTAAGACTTTAAGACTCCTTTCAAAAACAGAATACATAAAATTTACAGCATTTAGCAGACACTCTTATCCAGAGTGACTTACATTTTTATTTCAGTTTATACACCTCAGCAATTGAGGGTTATGTGGCCCTGCAGTGGCAACTTGGTGGACCTGGGATTCGAACCAATGACCTTCTGATTAGTAGTCGAGCACTGCGGTGTGAATTAACAATGGAAACAGAAGAGCTTTTTGTTTTTTGTTTTTTTGTTTGTTTTTTGTTTTTTTTTTTTGCTCTAATGGAGATTTGCTGCGCTATTAACTACAAACTCTGATGTTTGTGCCAAATGTCCCAGAACATTCCTGCTGTAATTCCAGTAATGACCAGTTCATGAACTAGAGATAATCCATGCAGTCTCTGGCAGTAATGAATATGTTCTTTAATCAACACGGGCGACTCCGTTGCGGTTGTGCACACTGTTTACGTCAGAGCAGCAAGGCGTGTGTGACCGTGTGAAAGCAACTGGAAGACCACGTTTCTATGGATGGATGGATGGATAGATGGATGGATAGATGGATAGATAGATAGATAGATAGATAGATTTACTGCAGTACACAGATTAATTCATAATTACTCACCACTTTGGAACAGAGAAGCCTCCTTGGCATTTACCTTTCGGTTGATTGGTGCTGATGGCCATGCAGGGACATTTACGAGGAAGAACAGCAGCAGTCGCAGGACAGAGAAGTTCTGCCGTCAGACTGAGCGGAGTCCTCCTTAATCGACCCTCCAGCTTCACCGACAGTGCACTTTGCTGCAGGTCGTCTGTTGGCTAATACCCAGTTTAGCTGCCTATAAAAAACTTTATTGTGTGCTTTCTGGTGGTGGTAGTGGAGCACGATGTTCCTGAGCATCTCCAAATGGCCTTGTCTAATGAAAGAGTTCCTTATAATTATTAAACCCAAGCTAGGTTCTGAATGTACTGTTGATTTCGCTGGTTTTCGCTCGAGGAAATAAAGCATTGTTGTGCCTATTGTGTGGTGTTGTGTTTGCATTTGTAGACAAACCCGGTATCGGTAGATTGGATATCAGAGAAAACATCAGATACTATAAAAGACAGACGGGAGTTGAATTTCAGGGAACAAATCTGTTTTTAAACCAGGAAAACAAAATGACATTTTTTTTGTTTGTTTTTGTTTTGTTTTTTTTCTTCTTCTTTTGTCTGGCTTGATTTTTATAACATTTTATATTTGAAAAAAGTTTATTCTGTTCATTTAATGATAACATGTCAGAGGACAATCTTTTTTTTATTATTATTATTTATTTGCAATTTTTTTAAATGATTGTACTTGAACACTCAGACTAAATGCTAAATGTGTAGAAGTTTGTAGGTTATGGATGATGATGATGATGATGATAACCGTAATGATAATTACTGGATATCGTGGCAGTGTGATTTGGATGAAGCCTGGTGATGCTTGAGCAGGTCAAACGTTTATTTTTACAGTCAGCATTCAGCTTTAAACAGTTTTAGAAAACTAGTCAGAGAGAGAGTTACTGTTCAAACCCAGGGGGTGATTATATTATTTATAATATCATTTCCCCCAATAACAGGATGTCCCGGCGTTTTCTATTTCTCTTCGAATTTAATGTAACATCTGTGAGTCGAGTTAGTTACATAACTACATTTAATATATATCAGGTCAGAGAGATATCCGTCTCATCGCCCACTTATTCTGCGGTTTGATATTCAGCGCTCGTCTCCTCACATCGCGGCTTGCGTCTGCATGTTTTCCCTCTGAGCTCTGCGTGCTTCGTGCTTTGAGCACAGAGCCGATTCCAGGTGAACACGAGCTTCTCTCGCTAACTGCCTGTGGCTAACCGCTACCGCGCGCTACGGCCGTGTGTGACGGTGCGCAGGAGTGTGGAGTTCTGTTCATACCAGTGGATTATTTCTGGGTTTGTCGCTCGAATTAAATGCCGAGCAGCTTCCTGTTCATACTTGCGGTTGCGGTTTTGTTTGCGGCTGTGTTTACGGCAGCAGTCGTGCGCTCGGACTCCAGTTTGTGGCCGTAATTGTTCTTAGGAAATAAAATCTTCAAGACACCGAGTCGTAATCTTTTGAGCTCCGTCGTGACATGGAATTCGGTTCACTTGGTATCAGACGCGTTTACTGTGATTTAAATCTTTGCTGATTGCTTCAGTTTTCCCACACAATCTCTACACTTTATTCAGTTTGCAACATTATTTTGAGTAACAGGAAGCTAAAGAAAGCATGTTTCTAAATGTCGAAACACAACATGCAGCATTCAGAAACTGGGTATAAACAAAACAAAGAGCTGCCGTTCGTTCACTTTTCAGCCACCTGCACCCGAGGTTTGTTTGTTTTGCCGGGAAGATGCCGCTGTATGAAGGAGTGTGTGAGTAAGCGAGTGAGTAAGTGTGTGTGTTGTTCAGGTGTGTCCCTGGGCATGTTTATGCAGAGCTTGACTTATCGTATTCTCTCTGCAGATTGATGATGATATTGAAGCATTTCCGTTGCTGCCTCTCGATCTGTTTGTTCAGCCTGCGTTTCACCTCCCTGTTATTCATTCAGGCAAATGAACTGAACAGATCGCTGTGCTTAATGGCTTTGTGTGTGTGTGTGTGTGTGTGTGTGAGATACACAGCTGAGGTTCTTGTTTGTGAATAATGATATTGTGTTTAATCTGACGGTGTGTGTGAATAGGAGAGAAGACAAGAAATGCAAACAAGTAAAATGCAGAGAAGGAGAACGATTGTTGCGTCTCGGAAAAGCTGCCAGGAAACACATTGGTTGGAACTTTTCTCTGATTAACTCAGTGGCTAAAACACTCAGGGTCGTGCGGTTAGAGGAACATATTTGGTTGTGACCTGATTTGTAGCCTTGAAGTGACTGCAACAGTTGTGATCTGGTTCATGATTACTGTTATAGAGCTTGTTGAGCTTGTTGTTATTTATGAAGGTTTTTTTCTTTGTTTCTTATCCTTTCTTTGTCTCTTGTCCTTCAGGGGCGATCCTGGGCCGATCGGAAACGCGGGAGTGCGTGTTCTACAACTCCAACTGGGAGAAAGACCGAACGAACCGCAGTGGAATCGAGCCTTGTACCGGAGAGAAAGACAAGCGCAGACACTGCTTCTCCACATGGAAGAACAGCTCGGGAACCATCGAGCTCGTCAAACAGGGCTGCTGGCTCGACGACGTCAATTGTTACGACAGGTACATGCGCTAAACGTGATAAATCGTTCTGTAAGTCGGTATATCATGAACAATCGGTGTAGGCTGAATAGGAAGCCGAAAGACTGAAAATGAACGAACGAATGAAAAAATTAACCCTAGAAAGCATGTGTAAGGAATGTAAATGTAAAAGTGAGACACAATTACAACAATAAATATTTATATAGTGTTTTATATGATTAGGTACGTTAATATTTTCTGTTATTTAAATTAAAGGCTGATTTAAAGGTAGGGTCTTTGTTGTTTGAAAGCTAATGTTGACATTTGAAATCACCAAAACAAACACGCCCCTAACCCAAACGGGTCCCACCCCTGTATCGATTGCTCCGCCCACACATACATACGTAACAGGCAAATAATGGAAAGAAATGTGTCTTTATCATAGCTGAAGGGAAGAACAATACGATTACAGATAAACAAACAAGCAAAAATGACACACAAACATAATCATGTAAAGGACAAAGGCATATATTAGTTCTGTGAAACAAGGCAAAACCAACGTTACTCACCTATCGAGAAGGCCTTCCCGCTCCTTCAGTTCTCTCCAGCGCTGGAAAGCTGATTCTATATTAACACGTCCTACTTCTTGCCTTATCGCAAGCCTGTCTTCGCTTTCTTTCTTTGTTTTTATCCTCCATGTCAATGTTAAAACTGCTTTCTTCTAACGTCACACATGCGCACTGAACACACTCTCCGCCCATATTGACAAGCCCCACCCCTTTCTGCTCATTGGCTACACTTTAGTTTTGTTTTTGTTTTGTTTGGTGACCCCACGCAGTTTTTTGAAGCATTTCTCAGACAACGGAGACCCCACCTTTAAATTATTTAACATACTGTAATTAAGTCGAAGAACCTTATTTATTTATTTATTTATTTATTTATACACGCACACACATACATATACACACACCTCTGTGTGCATGTGCGTGTGTGTGTAGTAGTATTATATTTTGTACACAATAAAAATAAAGGATCATTAAACAGGTCTGATGATCAATGTTTTTTCTGAAAGCAAAATGTGTTTTCATAACACAGAACCGATTGCAAGACCAGAAAAAATGTCTCTATGGATAAATAAAAATAAACGAGGAACAGATTTTTGTGAGCTGAACACAAACCGTGTCTCGCTTCTGCTCTTCATCAAGATCAGATTATTAGCTCATTAATATCTGCGTGCACTCTATCAGTCTCTAATTGTCCTGTAAACCTTCAGGTTGTATCCCATCAGGATGTGTGTGCAGTGTTGCACAAGTTTTATACAGAAAGTGGAACAAGTGCTCAGTGTTTAGTTGTGGGATTTTCTTCTTGTGTTCAGCGTTGTATCTTCTCGCCTCAGACGGCGGAGCTCCTGTCACCGATCGCTTACTGCGAAGTGTTTGCGAAGCAATTTGTGGCCTGAGAGAGAAAGAGGGATTCATATGGAGGATCATGTGTTGAAAGAGCTGAACTGCTTGTGTGTGTGTGTGTGTGTGTGTGTGTGTGTGTGTGTGTGTGTGTGTGTGTGTGTGTGTGTGTGTGCACGCATGTATGCACGGTTGTTTAACTTTGCGTGTAGAAACAGCTCTCTCAATCTTTTTCTTGTCTCGACACTCGAGAGCCGGTAATGGGCAAAATGCCAGGAGATGTAAACACTACAAAACAAACTCTTTCTTTGTTGTCTGTCTGTCTGTCTGTCTGCAGTAGCGAGTGTGTGGAGAGGAAAGACAGCCCTGAAGTGTTTTTCTGCTGCTGTGAGGGTAACATGTGCAACGAGAAGATTTACTACAGCCCCGATACTGAAATTGTACAGAGTGAGTCAGTCTCTCTCTCTTTCTTCCTTCCTTTCTTTCCTTCTTTCTGTCACACACACACAACTTACGTTGGTTGTTTTTTTTGTTTGTTTTTTACCTCCCAAGGCATCATCGTGAAATTCCAGGGTACGTCATCCAGGGTTTACATTAACCAAGAGTTTCCTGTCATTTAGACGCTAACGGCCTCTGTGGACATTTTTAAAGCCATCTGCCACTTTTTAATCCACAAATATCACATTCAGACTAACGGAAACAGTAGCGTTCCTGTTGTCCTGTCGAAACATTTTTCTGTGATAAGGTTTGAATATCCCTAAAAGAAAGGAGTTTGTGAGCGAATCAGCACAGCACTCTAACTACACACAAAATCACGAGCCTTGTGGTAATGATCATAAGCAGAGCAGGTTTTAGCGGAGATTGTAAACCGTTTTAAGCGTCAGCGTGTAAATGTAGCAGCGGCCTTGCGTCTCTGCCGATTAGAGAGCGGAGACATTATGTAATCAATTGTTGTACTCAGAGGGCTCAACCCCAGCAGGGCAATTACATTAAAGTGAGTGTGTAAGCCTCTTCCTAACACAGCGTAAGCATAACAACCAGCGCAGCTCACGTCGTCTACACACAGAACAATGATGCTGTGGCAAACAATGTATACGCTCCACGTGACCAGGACGCGTTTCTGTTGCTCTCCTCTTTTCCTTTTGAACGACAAAAGGAGTTTTACGAACGTTAGCACCGCCACTCCAATTCAGGATGCTGCAATTTCCATTTGTGATCTAGAAATGCACAAAAACTCCTTATTCAACGTCCGTGACGTTTTTCGAAAACAACTTCAGAGAGATTGTTGTTGTGGCAGTAAAACGAAAACTTCGCCGTCTACGTAAAGAGTGACCAGAAGTCTATTAAAGGACTCGTAAAAAAACCCGCACCAAAAGAAAAACATTGACATTTCTCCAAGCTGGAAAATGGCATTGAGCGGAAACCATTAGCAGCAGTGAAAAGACGTGTTTCAGAAAGGCATGATGGTCATACAGCGAATAAAATGAGCAGGAGAAATGAAAAAGTCTTTAGATTTATTTGAAATAATGGAGGAACATTTATAAAAAACCTAACCTGAATGAAATGTTTTGTCCGATTCATCGCGCTGACGTAAGGTCTGCGCTCCATCGAACGCGCCCTCTCTACACTTACGGCACATTCGAGTGTCTGAGCAGACCGACGATCCTGAAATAACACGATCTGAGCGAGGATCTCAAGTCAAACGTCAGAGCCAGAAGCTCGTCGACTTCCGTTTCGAGCCGTCTTCAACATCCCGCTTCTTTCGTTTCACGATGTTAATTGATGATAAAAAAAAGCCTGATGTCTTCGGCGTAACGATGACTCTCTAACGTCAGTAACTCCACCTGGTTGTTGATCATTTTCCTAAAACATCTCGTATCACGTCGTCACATTCAAGACATGCAAACGTCAGAGGAAGTGCTGATTCAGGGTCTTGCCTCCATTTGTAACGTAATTCGGTTCATTAGGAACGGAACGGATGGAACAGCTCCTAGATCAGCACTTCTATTCTCATGGTTCAACCCCAGGAGGGCAATTACATTAAAGAGAGTGTTTAAGTCTTCTTATTTAACAGACAGTGATATGGCCCACAGCTGGTGCAGCGTTAGCTAACCGAACACGCCGTGGTTGCTCTGTGCCACATCTGGCATGTGGGAGATTATTACTTTATTTATTTATTTATTTTTGAGGTGTGAAGTGAGGATTTTGCTGAGCCTCCTGTTTATCCACACACTCTCTTCACAGCAGCAGTGAGGTTTCGAATGTCTTCACGAGGTTCTTCCAGCAACGAGGACTCTGTATTTTAGCTACAGAACGAATGCAAACCCAAGAGCGTAAAACACGACGAGAGCAGATTTCCGACGTAGACGTTCCCGAGACATCGTTACGAACATTTAAATCAGAGTTCTAAAAGGCGACGCTGCTAGACGGCGGGTCAGATTTCCACTTTTCTACGATGTTGCTCACCGGTCTTGTTGCCACGGTAGCAGAATCTGCATAGCTAGTTATGTATGCAAAACCTCCCATTTCGCCGCACTCTGCGTCGCTTTGCTTGCCGTTTGCATAAATGTAAACATTTCTGAGGGGTTTTATGTTTGTGCTATAAAGAGTACACACAGTAGGAATGTTTGCTTTCATCACGAGAGGTCCAACATGACCGAGCGAGTTAAATCACGACGATGTTTTCCCTGTTCGTGTTCAGTAAATTAGAACGAACTGCGGTTAGTAATGAGGTCGTGAGCACCGCACTGAGGAAACAGGGTCCTGATAGGGCATTAGAAGGAACCCAAAGTACTCGTGGTCTTTCTAATGACCTCTGTTTGTGTGCTGCAGCCACGTCTAACCCGCTGCCCCCGAAGCCGGAGCTGTTCAACACACTGCTCTACTCTCTGGTGCCAATCATGGGCATCGCTGCCATCCTGCTCTTCTCCTTCTGGATGTACCACCACCACAAGCTGGCGTATCCGCCCATGCTCGTCCCCACACAGGTACGCTTCTGCGTGCACGTAGACACGCCTTTCATTACATCACTGCTGTGTTTTTATTACAACATAATTATGGGGAGACAATTAACAGCGTTCGTCATGTGGTGATGACCTTTAGTGAGCTGAGACACCTGTAGCTAAATGACTCAGTGAGCGTTAAATCTTTCTGCTCCTGCTCAGCTATTTTCAACTGTGGAGACGGGATTTCTCTCTGTCTTAGTCTCTCTCTCTCTCTCTCTCTCTCTCTCACTCTCTCTCACTCTCTCTCTGTGTCTTGGTTTCTCTCTCTCTTCCTCTCTCTGTCTCCCTCTCTCTCTCTGTCTTAGTCTCTCTCTCTCTTTCTCTCTCTCTGTGTCTTGGTTTCTCACTCTCTCTCTGTCTGTCTCTCTCTCCCTCTCTCTCCCTCTCTCTCCCTCTCTCTCTCTCTCTCTCTCTCTGTCTGTCTCTCTCTGTCTTGGTCCCCCCCCTCTCTCTGTCTCTTTCTTTCTTGTCTTGTTCAATTTCTGTCATGGTTTCTGTCTGTATCTCTCTTTTTTTTGTTTATCGCGTGCGTGTGTGTGTGCGTGTGTGTGTGTGTGAGCGCCTCCCCTACTACTAACAGATAGTTAAATCTGGTTTAATTTTTTTGCGGTTAAAAGTGCAGTGAAATGAAAATATCAAACACCTACAAACATGTGATTGACAAAATAACTTCAAGAATATTTACCACATCATTAGAAAGAAGAACCCAGTGAAACTTTGCTGTCAGACAGCAGATCAGACCAGAGAAGGGAATAAAATCTCTGCCATGTGTGAGCTAATGCCTCTCACACAGTATCTAGTCTCTGGTCCTGTGAGCTACCTTCTGCTAATCTGTTACAGAAACTGTTCTGGGTCATGTTGAGAAATCTCAAACTTACAGACAGGTTTTTTTTTGTTTGTCTGTTTGTTTGTTTTTCTCTCTTCGTTCAATGATCATTCTAATTTACTACAGTATTGAAGCTGAAATCTTGTGTGCTGGAACACTTTACAGGGTCAGCTTCTGGATTACAAGCTGCCTCGATGTACTGTAGCTTTTCTGCCTGTTGAGTCTTCACACACACACACACACACGCATCTTTATTCATCATAACATTTCACCTGCTTCTTTTCCCCAGCATTCCGAAAGCGTATCGCTGCTGCGGTGCAGCTTTTTAATCATCATACCTCTGAACCGTAGGCAGACTCGAGGATTTTCCTCCCAGCTGTAATTTTGTGTTTATTCTGGTTTTGGTGCATGCGACGCTGCCAACCTTGTGCGCACACACTTTACGTTTGTGCGTGCATGCGATTTTGTCTCCCACACATTCCCAGATGCAGAAATCTAAATTCACACATCTCTTTTTCTCCCGAATCTATCCCTTCATTTCCCTCCTGTCTGCATTAGCACACCGATCGTCATGTAGGTTTGTCTTCGTCACACTTCACGTCAACATGACAGTCCTCTTTCATACACTTCTCATCTTTAACACTCTTCCCTCTCTTCACCGGAAGCAGTAATTCCCTTCTTTTGCCTTTTCTTCTCTTTTTTGCTAGCACGCCTTTCATATAATGATAGAGGTAAGATGAGTTTAATTAACTCATGGATTCATTGTCTTTTCTTCCTCCTGTTGCATCATTAAACTCCCCTCTCATTTCTCCCTGTTCAGGCTCTTTTCTGTCCTCTTCTTTAGAGTCTGATCTCAGTTTGCATGTGTGGTTGGATGGAACGTGGCGGTTTTTTTTCTTTGCACAACCCTAATTTAAGTGTGTGTGTGTGTCATTTCAGTTGAACCTGCATGGACGGATGAGTTCTGATACCGATGATGATGATGATGATGATGATGATGATGATGATGATAATTGTGCGATACTGTGCAAAAATGTCTTGTGTGAGAGAGCTCAGGTTTCTGTGTGTTGCTAAGAGCGTTTCTACCTCTAAATTGCGGGCAAACGACGGCGAATTGATCGGCAGATTTATCGAGCAGGTGAACGCTCCTGTGTGCTGCCCAGTCTCTGTATTCTGGTTTATCAGGAACCTCGCAAACCTCAGAAGTAGAACGAATGTGTAAGACAAAAGTAGAAGGTCGTGCTTCCTCTGAGCCCCATGAAGCCAGCCAACCGTATCTCACTCCTACTGTCTATCTGCCCTCTTCCTCACAGAGATCTATGAGATCATGTGGGAAGGAAGACGAGTGATTTTACACGGTGCTTTGTGTTAGTTCTCCCCATCCCACCCCCCACCCCCACTCTAAGCTGTTCACAGCCTGCTGTGTTTTAAGTTCAACTTTAAATCGGACGTGTTTTTTGTCACCACGTCTCTGAGGTACAGAGAAAAAAGTAAATAAAATCAAAGCCTAGACATGATCAGCTTGTCCGTACGACTGGGTTACTGGTTTATTCGCCGATGCACCGGTGCATCTGTTTGACTACAGTGTTACACAATTTTTTTTTTGCTTCTGTTATGAATCCTGTCTTAAACAATTTTACTGATTTCTCTTTTGCTTTTTCGTCTGAATTCTGAAAGTTAAAGGCCTTCTGTGCATCTAAATGAATTTTCTTTAATTAATGGAGACATGTGCTTTCCTTTGGGAGGAAGATCGAACCGTTTTCACCTCCACTGTCGGCTTTCGTTGCCTCTTTAATTATTGAGAGGCAAAGAGAAAAGTCAAAACGTAAGCATCTGTGTGTGTGTGTGTGTGTGTGTGTGTGTGTGTCTGTGTGTGTGTATGTGTGTGTGTTTACAGACCACACGACCCTGGTCAATGTCACAGCAAACCTCGCTTTTTGCGCTCTTTCTCTCACACTCTCTGTCTGTGTGTGTGTGTGTGTGTCTCACACACTATATCACACTGTCTTTCTCCCTCTTTGTCTCTCTCTGTCCCTTACTCTGTATCTCTCTGTCTCTCTCTCTCTCTGTCACACACACACACACACACACTGTCTGTCTCTCTCTGTCTCTCTTTCTGTGTCTCTCTGTCTTTGTGTGTGTGTCTCTCTCTCACACACACACACGCACAATCTCTCTGTCTCTCTCTTTCTCTCTCACACTCTGACTCTCTCTCACACTCTGTCTCTCTCGGTCTCTCTCTCTTTGTCTCTCTCACACTCTCTTTGTCTCTCTCTCTCTCTCTCTCTCTCTCTCTCTGCGCTCTATCAGAACACTGCTGTTAACCTGAACAGACAGGATGAAGTAAAGTACACAGATAGACGATAATTGTGCAGTGATCTCTAAGGTGGTTCAGCAGCAGAAGATCTCTGCATCAGATAACCTCAATAAACCCATTTAATAATGTTTTACACAATCAGACCAACAACGTCTCTTCAGATCTTCTATAGACAAAATGAACATCTATGTCGTGACATAAGGGCTCTTTTATTTCTTCCTATTCCCGGTGCAGTTTTGAACTACCACTAAATGCACTGTAGGGAGTTGTTTCTTTGTGTGTGTGTGTTGTGTGTGATGGAGAGTGTACAACTCATTAATGTTGTCATATTGTCATGACAAGGCTAAAACCTTGTGCAGTTGTTCCACTCGGTCTTCTTTGAGAATTCAGGTTGGTGCGGTTATATGTACTCGTCTACCACAGAGTTGTATTTTCAGCTACAATTCACATCTCTAGTTTATATAACGCACTTGTTCTAGTGCTTTTGTCGTTTCTATGGCAACGGTTCACGCAGGGACATGAATGGCAGACCTTCCGCATAAATGGACTAAAAATTATTTTAAAAAGAAAAACGCACCACTGATGTGGCGGCTTTCTGATGTCAGCAAACAGGACGTTTTCCGTCACCGCAAAGACAGAAGGTGAAAATCTGCCGTTTCTCTGATGACTGTGAAAATCTGATTGTGTCTCTCACTATTAACTGCGAAATATGTCGAATTCCTTAATTATTCGGCAGAGTGAATGAATATGAATATGAATAATAACCTTTAAAAAAAAATCGACAGTGTTTTTTATAACCTTTAGAAATTGAGCATCGTGTTTTGTCCATATCAGGTTACACCGGTTGATTATATCAGTCATACGACCGATAAGTCGGAGCCTCGGCAACACACCAGGTTTTCAACGTGAAAAAGAAAAGGGAGAGTGAATGGATGCAAAATGCTCTGATCTGTATGCATATTATGATGAGGAGGAATTTGTGGGTTGATGGGAGAAGCAGGTTGTTGATTAACACCCTGTGTTCTTTTTGTCAGACACACAGGTTTAGTAAATACTGATAAC
>NC_062522.1:30812766-31015266 GCF_022655615.1 Tachysurus fulvidraco
CAATATTTCTAACAAGAAATTTCCTTAATAAATCAGTCAACCGGGAGAAAGATTTGACCCCCCAAAACAAGCAGGAGTAAGAAAAGTCAGGTGAAAATCCAAACTGGTTGTTTTCCTCACCTTATTTGCTCACAAGCCACCTAGATGATGTTAGCATGAAGCCCTGCTAGCAGATACAAATCGACATCCTGCCCATCTGCCCCTTCACACTCCTGAGGCTTTCAGAAAGTGCTGAAATGACAAACTGCTCCGTTAACTGAAGTGTTCTTTCTTTTTTCTTTAATAACGTCCCAGTGCTCAGAACTGGATGCTCACTACACACGCTATAGTTTGTGGTTGAAGATCTTAAACACGATTTGCAATAATGATTCTAAAATCCAGTACATTGTGCAGCCCTGTAGTGCAGCGTGAGCTTGTTCGTGTGATCCACCCAGGCTCGTGTGAGGAACTGGTGAAGAACTGAACAAGTCACATCCTGGGTGGTGGTTGTTTATGAGATCAGACTGTGAGCTCTGCCATGAGATTAGCCAGCAGTGTTCTTTTATTTTCTAAACCTAAACGCATTACCTCTGTGACAGAGCCCATCTCTCTCTCTCTCTCTCTCTCTCTCTCTCTCTGTCTTAGTCTCTCTGTCTCTGTCTTAGTCTCTTTCTCTCTGTGTGTCTTAGTCTCTCTGTCTTAGTGTCTCTCTCTCTCTCTTGGTCTATCTCGCTCTCTCTCACTCACACACACACACACACACACAGCTTCTGATCTGGGAACAGGCCTTGAAGGAGTGCTTGTTAAATACTGTACAGCTAAAATGTATGCTCTTCCCTTCAATAAAGTGACTGCTCTGTTCGACCAGCTGCTTATTGTGCTCATCTTTACTTTCCACGTGGTGGTGTGTGTGTGTGTGTGAGAGAGAGAGAGAGAGAGAGAGAGAGAAAGCGTAAGCGTAAGCGTGAGTCTGTTTGGTGTTGATAGAAATCATTAGAAAAACAGAACATGGAAATAAACCTGTCATTAGTCTCACTATCAGATCTGTCATTAATAAAAAAAGAAAGGAATTCTGCATTCTGATTGGTCAAGAGGGTTTGATTACTTTTCTATAAACATTAGACACTTTAAGTAGTTTGTGCTTTTTTGTTTAGTTTATTTCCTGCTTAACTTTGAGAGAGAGAAATAAACAGGTTTATTAAGTGATGATGTGTTTTTAGTATTAAAAGTAACTAAGTTTATAGAGACACGTCGCTGTGGAGCACGAGAGGAACACACAGCTCGGCTTCATCACGTCACACCGTCTCACTTTTAGTTCTTGCTTGTGGTTTAGTAGAATATACAAGTAGTTCAGGTTTTTAGTAACTTTGTGATATTACACATGCACACACTTATAACAGTGTGTGTGTGTGTGCGAGAGCGAGAGAGAGAGCGAGAGAGAGAGCAGTCGAAGGGCTTTAAAGATTTCAAGCTGTGTGTGCAACCTGAGACTCTTCTCCCTGTGCAGGCTGGATATTTATCACTCTGGTCAATATTCTTATTCTCTCTTACACACACTGTCTCTCACACACACTCGCTCTTACACACACTCACTCACTCTCACCGTCTCCCATATTCTCTCTTTCACACACATCTCGCTCTCACTCTCACTGTCTCCCATATTCTCTCTTTCACACACCCCCTCTCACACACACACACTCGCTCTCACTCTCACCGTCTCCCATATTCTCTCTTTCACACACATCTCGCTCTCACTCTCACTGTCTCCCATATTCTCTCTTTCACACACCCCCTCTCACACACACACACACACCCGCTCTCACGGTCTCCCATATTCTCTTTCACACACACACTCGCTCTCACTCTCTCCCATATTCTCTCTTTCACACACCCCCTCTCACACACACACACACTCGCTCTCACGGTCTCCCATATTCTCTCTTTCACACACCCCCTCTCACACACACACACTCGCTCTCACTCTCTCCCATATTCTCTCTTTCACACACACACTCGCTCTCACTCTCACGGTCTCCCATATTCTCTTTCACACACACACTCGCTCTCACTCTCACTGTCTCCCATATTCTCTCTTTCACACACCCCCTCTCACTCACTCACACACACACACACACACACTCACTCTCACGGTCTCCCATACTCTCTTTCACACACACACACTCGCTCTCACTCTCACTGTCTCCCATATTCTCTCTTTCACACACCCCCTCTCACTCACTCACACACACACACACACACTCACTCTCACGGTCTCCCATACTCTCTTTCACACACACACACTCGCTCTCACTCTCACTGTCTCCCATATTCTCTCTTTCACACACCCCCTCTCACTCACTCACACACACTCACTCTCACGGTCTCCCATATTCTCTCTTTCACACACCCCCTCTCACTCACACACACACACACGCTCTCACTCTCACTGTCTCCCATATTCTCTCTTTCACACACCCCCTCTCACTCACACACACACACACGCTCTCACTGTCTCCCATATTCTCTCTTTCACACACCCCCTCTCACTCACACACACACACGCTCTCACTGTCTCCCATATTCTCTCTTTCACACACCCCCTCTCACTCACACACACACACACACACTCGCTGTCACTCTCACTGTCTCCCATATTCTCTGTCTTTCACACACTCTTTTACTCTCACTCACACACTCTGTCTCCCATATTCTCTCTCTCTCTCTCTCTCGCTCTCACACACTCTTTCACTCTTACTCACACTCACTCACTTACACACACTCACTGTCTCCCATATTCTCTCTCACTCACACTCTTTCACTCTTACTCACACACTGTCTTCCATATTCTCTCTCTCTCTCTCACACACACACACACACACTCACTCAGTCTCTCATGTATGAGGACAACAGAAGCAGCAGCAGCAAACAGATGACATTGTCCCCTATTCAGCAGGCCCATTAGCTCAGTCCGGAGCGTTTACAGTAATCCGAACCCCGTCGGCCTCTTTTTAGCCGGTACACATTACTCTACCCTCTAAACACTGACAGTCCACTTAATGAGACACAGGGGAGTCGAGGGGAAAAACCGAACCTGAGGAAAAGAACATACTGCACATCTATAGAGAAAACACACATCTTTTTCTCTTCCTCATTGTGTCAACACTGATGTGAGGCTTCTGGCTGGACATTCTGTCTATTTAAGGTGAGAAACTGATAGAAAAGGAGTTTTTAAGAGTTTAATAAATAAAGAAAAAAGAAAGCGTGAGCAGCTGTTGCTTTGGGGCTTCATGTTACAGCAATGTGATGCAGCTCAGAACCTGAAGACCATTTTACTGTTTCATTCCTGTTATAGAACCACAATATGAGCGAGGAGCACAAGTGAAGAACAATAAGCTACAACTGCCAGGACATAAATATCATATTGCTCACTGTAGGTTTATATATAATTATTATTATATGAAATATTATAAAGAAATGTTTACAAACATATATAACATTTATTTCAGACAGAGGGAGAGAGATATTACTCAGGTGGTGGAACTGATGCAGTTTACACAAAGGATGCATTAAGAGAATATTACTACACACACACACACACACACACACACACACTCTTTCACACACTCGCTCAGGTCACATACACACACTCACTGTCTCCTATGTTCTCACACACTCACTCACACACATTCACTCCCACACACTCAGTCACACACACACTCATTGTCTCCTATGTTCTCACACACACTCACACACACTCACACTCACTCACACACACTCACACACACTCACACACACACACTCACACTCACACACACACTCACACACACTCACACACACACACACACACACACACACACACACACACACACACTCACACTCACTCACTCACACACACAGCAGTAAACAGATGACATTGTCCCCTATTCAGCTGGACCATTAGCTCAGTCATTCAGTCCAGTAATCCGAACCCGTAGGCCTCACGTGTGCACGACAGATGACAGAACAGTCGGTCATTTTATTCCTATGTACAAAGCGTATCTAATAATCCAGCAGATTAGTCCAAAGCATTAATCACTAAACAAGCAGGAAAACTTTTTCCTTCTTTTATTGTCTTTAACATGAACATTTTTACTTTTTTTTTTTTTAACTGCAGATCTTCTGATGTTTATTAGCAGCCATTGCACTTCTTCCTCTGACGCACTTCGCTTTTTTCTTCCCTCCAGTTTTCACACGCAATGTGAGACACGCCAGCAGCTCACTGCTGAGGTGTTCACACACTTTAAGGCTTTTTTTAAACACCTGATTAACAGAGTCTCAGTGAGCTCGCTGTCACAGGCAGCAGGTTCCTGAAGTCTTTATGTTGGTTTGCTGAGATGTACAAAAACACAAAAAACAAAACAAAACAAAAAAAAAAGACCACGCACACAGGTTTACACGTGAAGGTGAAAAGCTTCACCCGAAGGCAGACACGGCCCACTGTTTGACGTCAGTGGGGCATTGTGGGTATTTCTGCAAAGCCTCCATCACCTGTGTGTGATCCAGCATGAGGCGCATAAGCTGGTACTCTCTCTGTGCTTTACACGCTCCGCCGTCCACCGGTCGGATCAGCTCCAGCTGCAGCAAGTGCTCGAACGCCTACGGTAACACACACACACACACACACACACAGTTAGACCGTATTATCTGTAATGATGCTATAATTATCACATCAGCTAAATCAGGGTTCTCATACTCACCACATAAAGAGCTGCTGAACTGCACAGCTGTGTGTGTTTTCTCTGCTCTAACACACCTGATTCGACCTGATAATTAACTGATCAGCAGACTCACGTGTGCCAAAACAGACTGCAGGCTCCTGCGCACTCAGCCTTTAATTCAGGTGTGTGTGTGTGTGTGTGTGTGTGTGTGTGTGTGAGAGAGAGCATCAAGTTTCTTCTGAAATTATAATGAACCTGTGATCTTCAGCAGCATCCTACATGTATTTTAGTTTCATCTTCTTACCCACAATGCTGTTGGACTCCCTGCTGATGTTACTTTATACAAGTGTCTAGTACTTTATAAGAGGAAAACGACCCCTGAGATCAAAGGAATAACAGAACACCAGACCAGAGCCACTAAATATTACAGAACAATTCTTTGTTTCAGGTTGAAGTTGGATGTCTTGATCTCTGCACCTTTCATGTGGAGCAACACTTTAAAGTAGGTGTGTGTAATAAAGTGGTCACCTGTACACTGTTTAAAAAGCACCACACACACACACACACACACACCACACAAAAACCCTTTCTTACACAAAAACCCTCACACACAAAAACCCTCTCTCACACACCCACACCCCTACACACACAAAAACCCTCTCTCACACCCCACCCCCACAAAAACCCTCTCTCACACCCCACCCCCACAAAAACCCTCTCTCACACACCCCCCACAAAAAACATCTCTCACTCAAAACCCTCTCTCATACACACAAAAACCCTCTCCCTCACACACACAAAAACCCTCTCCCTCACACACACAAAAACCCTCTCTCATACACACAAAAACCCTCTCCCTCACACACACAAAAACCCTCTCCCTCACACACACAAAAACCCTCTCCCTCACACACACAAAAACCCTCTCCCTCACACACACAAAAACCCTCTCCCTCACACACACCCCCCACACAAAAACCCTCTCTCTCTCACCCCCCCACACAAACAAAAACCCTCACACAAAAACCCTCTTACCCCCCCCCCACACACACCTTCTCTCTAAAAACAGTGTTTAGTAAAGTGTTTAGTAAAGGAAGCTTTACTCTTACTGAATCATCAGTTTAAAGAGATTTTGCTGCAACACATCTGTAAATACAAGTAAAACAAATCCCTCATCCCCGGTTTCTCTTATGGTTTGTTTTTAATTGAAATGTATTTTAAATACAAATACGATTTATTATGTACAGTATCGGTGGTTCTTATTATTGATTTTTAGAAATGTCAAAGCTTTTATACCACATTCTTACATCATAAAAAAACAACTGCTTTATTAACCATATTGTCTATTGACGTCAATGACTTCCTTAGGCTTTCGTTTCACGGGTAAAGTGTGTAGACAGCAGCTAAAAACTATTCTTGTTTTTATACGCATGTTCCATTTCTATTGTTGAGAAATATTGTATATTTTACTCTAACTGATCAGGCTGGATTAAATCGCGATTGTCATGTCCAGAGTTGTCCACTAGATGGCAGCAGAGATTCTTTGTTCCTCCCCGAACAGAACATATAACCAGCATTAAATGAAAAGATGGAAGTCGGAGGATGTTTAAGAGATTTCTGTAACTGTTGGTCTGACTATATTGTTGGCTAAAATATTTATTATTTATTTAACATTTACAGAAGGAGCCTCCTATCAGTCAGTGCTTTCTAACAGCACAGGGGTAAAGTTCTAACTATTTTCTAAAGCGTTATTAATTCCATGACCACGTGAGTGAATGACAGAAATAACAGGAAATGCCTTTACATTGAACTGATTTTAAAAGTATTTAACTTTTAAGTATAATACTGTGTAATGTATAAATTAGAAAAATGACGTGGTGAAAACCGCTGTGGAGTAAGAAGAATAAAGCACGTCGGGACACGCCGGCGGTGACGCCGTCACGGCTCAGACGCCGTCCCTTTTACGTGTCTGGTTTATCGTCAGTATTAATAAAAGGCAGGAAATGTAACGGGAAAAGTTTTGTCGACTGGTGAAGTTCCACAGAGTCTCACCTTAAACACCACCGGCTTCTCAAAGTTATGGATGGAGTGCGACTTCCTCTGAAGGAATTTCTTAAACTCTGAGGAGAAAAGACGAGACAAAACGGACAACTATGCAAATAAATAAATAAATAAATAAATAAATAAATAAATAAATAGAATTAGCTGTGGTGAATTATTTGCTCATTATATTTTAATTAGCTGCTCTTCATCCTTTCTTTGACTTTCCCTCTGATGATAAGAAGAATAGAAGATGAAAGCAGGAGGAAGAGAGGACTTTTTTTTTTTTGTTCTTGCTTGGCAATGTGATTGCACTTACAGAAAAGGTTCACACACACACACACACACACACACACACACACACACACACGCTAAATATCTCTAACTGATGTTTCAGTCGAAGATATTTTCATATTTTCATTTTAACCCAATTGTGTATTATTTCTTCATTCTGTTGTATTATTTCGTATTTGTGTTACGGTATCGTAGGAAAGTCGAGAGATACCGTTGTGAACCATTTGGAAGTTAAACGGCTCTCCTTCATAGATATCATTCAAATGCTTCATGGAGATGATCAAACACAACTCCAGGATGGACAGACCTGAGTGAAGAAAACACAAATCATCAGGTGAAAGTTTATTTATTTATTTATTTATTTGTATTTAAAGCAGCTCAGTCCTCATTTTCTTTGTTAACTAATTTACTTCTGTAATTAAACCTAAAGCTTTCCAAAACGTCAGTGAAGCTCTGATTATATTTCACGCTGTATTTGGTATGAGAACTGTAACGATCTGTTCAGCTGTTTGTTTTGTTTCATTTAAACGGTTGTTTGGACTCGTTTGTGAGCCTGAATCTCACCGTGCAGGATGTTGCTTTTTGCATCAGCTGAGCTCATTCGACTGGCCTCCAGGAGGTCCACCGCTCTTAGGGTCGGGTTCGAGACAGAAACACGGCTCACTGCAAGCAACTGAGACACACACAGGCAGACAGACACACACAGACACACACACACACACAGACACACACAGAGACAGACAGATACACAGACACACACACAGACACACACACAGACACACACACAGAGACAGAGACACACAGACAGACAGACACACACAGACAGACAGAAACACACACAGACAGACAGAAACACACACAGACAGACAGAAACACACACAGACAGACAGACACACACAGACAGACAAACACACACAGACAGACAGACACACACAGACAGACAAACACACACAGACAGACAGACAGACACACAGACAAACACACACACAGACAAACACACACACAGACAAACACACACACAGACAAACACACACACAGACAAACACACACAGACAGACAAACACACACAGACAGACAGACACACACAGACAGACAAACACACACAGACAGACAAACACACACACAGACAGACACACACACAGACAAACACACACACAGACAAACACACACACAGACAAACACACACAGACAAACACACACACAGACAAACACACACACAGACAAACACACACACAGACAAACACACACACAGACAAACACACACACAGACAAACACACACACAGACAAACACACACACACACACATCAGAACCTACTGCTTTAAGAAAATTAAGAGATAAACAGAGACAACTCATTGATGCTGTTTTTGAGTATCTCTTCTCACCAGCAGTGAGTGTAGAGAGCGAAAATCTTTACAGGAGTTATAATGTTTCTGTAAAATCTCATCCACTGACTTGTCCTCACAGAGTTTCTGAAAAAGAGAGACACAGACACAGACACAGAGAGAGAGAGAGACACACACACACACAGACAAAGAGCGAGACACACACACACACACACACACAGACAAAGAGCGAGACACACACACACACACAGAGTTAGCACTCAGTTTTAGTTAAACATCCACAAGCCAACAGCAGTGATCAATATGCTGTATAAAAAAGATCACTTAAAGGATTTAGGCCGACTCAACAAGATCCGACGCAAGGGAAGTCAACACACAGTTCAATTTGAATTTAAATAAAGAAATAAAGAAATAATTCTGGGACTGAAAGCCTTCACTGTCCACCTCAGAGTTTTAACTGTTACATCATTTATACGGCTGTGTTTTATTACTGTAATCACACCGAGTCATATCATTCTCACCGTAACCAGGGGGCGTGTCTTAATAAAGCCTGCACAGTATACAAATAATCGCCGTGTTCAACAACAGTCCTAATTATAATAACCACCATCATCATCATCATCACCACACGTTGTACAAAGAAACCTGTTTTGCAGACGTTCCATTACGACAGGAAACTCTACAAGGTTTTGTTATTCAAAGTTGACGTGTAAGAGGAATAAAGTTCACGCGTTCGGCGTAATGCTTTCGTTCGGATTTGTTTTGCGGTGTGTCGTACCGAGACGCCGAGGTTCCACTCCTGAGAGAACTTGCTGTCGGGGAAGTCGTCCTGCAGCGTGAGTTCGGATCGAAACGCATCACGATACTGACGGAAACTCAGGGAACTCAACAGGTGAATCTGTCTGTGGGAAAACCGAGACTTCACACGCTTCTCCAAAAGCTCAAGAACATCCTGTGACAAACAAACGAAAAAAAGAGAGAGATATTAGGCAATCGTTCTGCTCAGAAAGTGACGGGTGTATAAAGTTGTCGGGGATGTGGTAGCCTAGTGGTTAAGGTGTTGGGCTACCAATCGGAAGGTTGTGAGTTCGATTCCTACGTCCACCAAAACTGCCACTGCTGGGCCCCTGAGCAAGGCCCTTAACCCTCAATTGCTCAGTTGTATAAAAATGAGATAAAATGTAAGTCGCTCTGGATAAGGGCGTCTGCTAAATGTAAATGTAGTGTGTGTGTGTGTGTGTGTAAACATACCAGTCTGCAGGTGAGTCCCACCACAGCTACAGGAGCCTGAGCAGATTGAGAGACATCGAGTAGGTTGTACAGGAGCGTCTGGTTCTTATGATGTGCAAACAGATCAAACTCTTCCAGAATGAAGAACACCGGCCGACTGCTGCTTTTATCGCCTACAGACACACAGATGTCTGTGATGTACCTCTGATTTAAAGAGATCGGTCTGCCGGCTAGGAACGACTTGGATTTTTTATAGAAACTCGTGTTCTAAAAGTTTCTATAGTAAACCGTAAAACCAAAACATAGCAATCAACTTGCAAGTTACCAAAACAGCGACTTAGTGTTTAGCAGATAAACAAACTCTTTCTCCACGGTCAGTCGTGGAGCACACGCACGTGAAAGAGGACAATATTTTCGATTGACATCGACACGGTGTGTGTGTCCGCTTGGAACAGATATGCTTGACTTATAAAGGAAAGAAAACTAGCCAAAAGAGAACCAACCCTTTTTCAGAGCATCCAGGAGAAAGACCAGATTCTCTGCGAAGCTGCCCTGCAAAACGAAACACGCTATTATAATAATTTCCCGCCACTGAACAGGACATCACATTGAAGTCTGTGGAGGCTCGAACACACTCACAAACACTTTGTCTCCCACGACGTTCTCCAGTTGGAGCTGGCGTGTGATTTCTCTCAGAGCGATCCGGTCGTCCGTCTGCAGCAGACCTGCATGAGACGTACAGCGATGCACGAAGCGGTGACTTAAACCAGCAATTTTTTTTAAATCACACACTCATTTAGACGTCGCTCACCGCTCAGCTGAACCTGCAGTACGTCCGTCTTCACTTCCTGCGACTCCAGAAGCTCTCTGAGAGCACAACGTAGCAGCTACACACACAAAAACAAATGAACAAAAAATAACAGCTTCGTGTAAAGTACGTGTGTGTATCTCAATGCCACGGAAGTAAAGCGCAGACATCCTCGTACCATGGTTTTACCAGATCCGCGTGGACCGATGATAAGCACAGAGTTACTCTCGCCATGAACCGCTGTCCTCCTCAACAGCTCCAACAGGTGCCTAACACACACACACACACACACACACACAGAATACATCATACACCTTTACATCATATACGTAGATCATAAGCTAATCTTAGCAGAAACCTCATATGAAGACTGCATTCTGTTCTAAAAACCCACTTATACTGTGATTCCAAGCCCACGGGTTTATCCGGAAGCCGCTGATGACAGAACCGCTCCCTCAGTTCTCTCTGGACCTGCAGACATCAGAGGAACTAAAATAAACATCGGCGTGCAGAGTACAGACGACAGCAGACGTTACAACGTTGCACGGCATTCGCCAGCGCTTCCTCTAAAAACCTTTACAAACTTGTATTTTTAGACGCATCTACCGAATTCTCTTTTATCTTCAACCATAAAACCTTTCGTTTTCATCTGAACCTATTCCACTACAACTAACTGTTCTTTTATTTTTTTACCCTTAATATTATAACACCTTTACCGAATACCTGATCAGCTACGTTCCACATACCGCCTTAAAATCTATAACATTAACCTTCTCTGTCTTCCGCATATTAACCTGAACAAACCGAGCGAACGAAGCAGACTTTTGTGTTTAGGCGCCGATGAGCCGCGCAACACGTTTATCGAACACTCCATCCATCGCTGACTAAAAACAACAGATAAATAAAACTAAAAACCTTTTTTTCTCCACTTTAAGCCTTCAAGGTTATGTTTAGGTTAATTATTTACCTTACTTATACTGCCTTGTTTTTGTTTTTTACATAATGCACATTATACAAAAAATACTATTATATAACATCATCTATATATATTTTTTCATCTTCCTGTTACTGACATTATTTATTTAATTATTTTTGATAATCTATTACATATTTGTAGTATTTTTTTTAAAGATATATTATAAATAATGACATTTTTGTCGAACTGATTTGTGGCATATGTTATATATATATATATATTTATGACACTAGAGATCACTCACTGACGTTTTCAGGTGTTTTTATACATACATACATACATATATATATATATATATATATATATATATATAAACACACACACATTATATATATATATATATATATATATATATATATATATATATATGTGTGTGTGTGTGTGTGTGTGTGTGTATATATATATAGGGTTTTTTTTTCCTGTCACTGACATTATTTATTTGTTTTTGATAGATGCTTTATATCACAGAGGAAAGTGATGCACTGCTTTATTGTTGTTTATTCCTCTGTGTGCACGTGCGTCTTACCTGCACAGGTGTGTTCAGTGAAGCAGCACTAACCTGTGACACACATTCTCCTACAGACAAGTGCTTTTCCCTGGACTTCCTTTTGCTCATGATGCTGCAAGACAAACTAAAGGTATAAGAGACGAAAAACATGACGTTTATGTTTGATTAGTTTCAGTTTTCCCAACAGATCTAACAACACTGCAGCACATCACAGCGCACGAGACCCTGTTAGCCGCTAAGCTAACCACAAATAACCTCGTATTTATAAATAATATAAACTTACTGGTTGCTTACAGGAATTTTAAACAGAAACAAAATGTCCCAGTGGTGAACTTTAAAGACAGAAATGCCCACGGTGCTAAAAACTCGCAGTCTGAATGCTGCCGGAAAACAGAGTCGCGTCATAAACGTGCACTTCCGGTTTGAGCAGCGCTTCCGGTTTGATGACTGGAATTGAGAGGGGGTCATCAAAAGTACACGCTGTAGTAAAAACACAAACAAAGCATCAAAAGTTACGGCTTATGGACTTTATTAAGCATAAATGATCTACAAATACATAAATACATTTAAAAAATAATGATGCGTTTTTGTCAGCCGTGTTTAAATGTTAAAATACTCAGTGTGTTTATGTCTCACCCCTTAGGGTGTCTTTCTCTACAGTAACAACTCTACTGTCTTAGTGAGAAAAAAAGGTTATAACATTAATTTCAAAAAGGAAGAGAATGTGTGTGTGTGTGTGTGTGTGTGTGTGTGTGTGTGTGTGTGTGTGTGAGTGTGTGAGAGAGAGAGTTGATGGATATGGTTTGTTTGTGTGTGAGAGAGAGAGTTGGTGGATATTGTGTGTGTGTGTGTGTGTGAGTTGGTGGATGGTGGATGTGTTGTGTGTGTGTGTGTGTATGGCACTTTTTAGGAGTCTCGTTTCACCAACATAAGGCCGTTGAAAGACGAAATGAAATGTTTTGGTCTTTCAATTCTGTCTGAGCTTCTTCGTGAGTAAAAGTTAATATTATACAACTTCCACGCCCCATCAGCAGCAGCACACATGCACCATAACTACAAGATCATGCTGTGCTGGTTAAAACCATCCACCCAGGTGAAGACACACCGAGAAATCCTCTGCAGAGAAAAAAGCCTCGGTGTGTTAAATTTGTGTAGATTTGCCAGAATTTTCGACTATCTTCTTTACAATCGGGGTGATTTTTAAAACAACAACAATGACTAGTATTATTATTCATTCTTTCAATCTGTATAATTTCCCTTTATAATCACTTTTTGCTGCTTCGCATCTCTGAGGCCCCCCGGTTCCATCCTGAGATCGGTTATTATCCGTGTCCTTTGTTCACGTTCTTCCTGTTTATGCCAGTTCCCTCTGGGTTCTCCCTGTGTTCTCTCTAAGTTCCCTCTGGGTTCTCCCTGTGTTCCCTCTGGGTTCTCCAGTTTTCTCCCAAAGTTTAAAAACGTTCTACAAAGGATCTGAGATGTCTGACGTTCCCACTAATCTGTTGTGACCCTGAGCAGGTCACAGAAAGCAAACGATTAAACAGAATGATCAGTGCACCACATTTGAGAAACCTGGTACTAGAATAGGTTCTAATGGACGGCTCTGGATGGGGGCCTGTGTTCTGTCACGCCCCGGTGCATTGTGGTCCATCTACATCTCCTCTGGGCTCCTGGTGGGGGCGCGCGCGCGCGTGGCGAAAGCTCCATCTTTCCATCCCAAAGCCCAGAGTGAAGCGCGCGCGCGCACGCACACACACACACACACACACACACACACACACACACACACACACACACACACACACACTCACACACTCATACATACACAGCAAAAGGCAGTTGATGGGGGAAGCTTTTTATTTTTATTTTTAAAGGGACAGAGCCGAATTGCAGCGGAGCCACAAACGGATTCTTTTTGTCGTCATTCTGTAGCTGTCGGGAACTTTAAACGGAACCGGGAGGATGTTTCGGAGTGCAGTGTGGGAATAAAAACATCTTAATTCAGGAAGGAATTAAAAAAGAAAGAAAAAAAGAAAAGGCTCTAGTCAATTCTCTTCTCTCAGCTGCACTAGCGTTAGCTTTAGCATTAGCGTTAGCATTAGCGCGTTAGCATTAGCACCCCCTCTTCATCTTGGCCCTGGTTTTGAGACATTTCTGTGGTTTCTAGTTTTTTTTAAATCGACTGACAAAACCGGAGGCTTGTTTCGGGTCATGTTATGCAGAGCTACATGTCTCTCAGCGACGGGATAATAACACGGTACGTATATAATGGAAGCTAAGTTGTTTTTGTTGTGTTGAATATTCGTGGGTTTTTTTCCCCTCTCTCTCTCTCTCTCTCTCTCTCTCTCTCACGGGTCAGGCCACCCAAGCTAGCTAGCTAACAGTTAGCATTTAGCATAATGACTGTTAGCCAGCGAGGCTAAGCAGCAGCTTTTTTGTTGTTGTTGTTTGCTTGTCATTTTCATTCACCCTCTTTTAAGTTCCAGCTCTTGTCGTTCTCGACTTTATTTCCTACAAAACGTCTTGGATTTTTTTTTCTTAATTCCTTTCTGTGTCAAATCCTTCCAGAAACAAGATTTCACCCTGTTTTTGGTGTTAAATAAATCTCAATGTAAAACCATACGTTTTTCCCCCACTCAGAGCTCAGTACACTTCTTTTAAAAGCGAGTTAATTTTATATAATATTAATAGTGATTTATTATTATTTTGATGATCACGTTAGCAGAGCTTTTGAGGATAACTGAGCTAGCTTGTAAGGAAGGGAAAAGGTTTAGCTTCTCGTACTGGAGCTTTCCGTCTATCAATCACTCAGAATCATGATTGAAAGATGTTCTCACTATTAACGTCAACGACTTGGGCGTTTTCTGGATACGTTCCTCTTTTACTTCACGTTCCAGATTAACCTTATATACGTGAAGTGTCAGAAAAAGCTAATAACGGTGCTGCACTTATCACTACTAGTGTTTCAGAGAGAAATCAATCACCAACAAGGCAGCCAGTTGGGGTCTGTTTCAAATCACACAACCTACAGACTGTGCACTTTTTAAAAATACACTTTATACACCTGATTGACGTGATACAAGGACTTCAGAGCTTTTACAGTCATGAGCATAATTGCATCCTCTTGCACAGTATTGTGAGATATTGGCACTGGAATAGTAGCACCGACGAGACATCTTATGTACCCTAATATAGCATATCCTTAGAAAATAATTTACGGTACATCGTTGGGAAGGATCGCTGATGTGTTTTCTGCTCAAAGCCTTTCATCGTGTGCACCTTTCCAGATAGAACGGCGCCATTCACGTCAGTAACGAGGAAAAGTGTATGGATGCAAATATTCAAATGCTTCATACACATGTTGCATCCCAATTCACTTATCATCCATCATAAATAGTGTCTGAGATCGGAATTAGCGCGTCCCGTGTCGTAGTATCTCCGAGGTACCGAAATGGGCTGCTGTTTCCTGGAGATTTTTGAATTGTAGATCCTTGGACTATTTTTCAGTGAGTTGTATTGTGATAATGAAAAATGAAGGGAATGGTAAGTTAAACAGTATATAAGGAGCTGTGAATGAGGAAAATGGACCAGGGATTTGTTTACGGTGATGGTGTGCGTAACTAGGCAACAGTGTTCTCTTCCCTTCTGTGACGTTTCTGTTGTTTTGCTCGACACTCAAAAGTACGTATGTGCATATAATTATTGCGTAGTATGAACAGGCAAATTGGGACACACAGCACATGTTTTGGATCTGTTACAATCAATACCGGCTGTTGTTTCCCTTTTCTTCTTACCTTGGTCGTTTTTTTGTTCCTTAATCGTGTTTCTCTCTCACCTACAAAAGCGCATGTTAATTCGTACATCTTTATCAGATAATCGCTTTATCAGATGGAGTCAATCCCAAGAGCGCTGTGCATGAGACAGGAGTACACCTTGTATGGCAGTCGGACGTGCACGCGCTCTGACACTTCAGCAGTGGATAGTTCCCCTTCTCTGTGTTTTCTGGAGAACCGAGAGGGAACCCATATTTGTACGAGAACACCACACGGAGAAGGACCCGTGGATCGCCAAGCTGTGAGGCGGCGGCGCTAATCATCGTGCTGCCATAAAGGGTGTACTTTTGTCCAGTGGTACATATTACACACATGGTAACACACAAGTGAAGGAAGGAAGTACGGTTCAGTTCTCTACATTATCTCTGTGTCGTGGTTATGAGCCCATTCTTCTAGTCCAAATGCCACTTTAATATTATATACCATTAACTCATGAGTTATTTAAAAATGGACGGTGTTAGGTTTCTGGACACAAATCTGTTAAATGATGATGTCACGAGTGCCGAATGGAACGATGTATGCATGGTCGTCAAAGTAAATATTCCTACATACACTTCATTTACATGTAAACTGATTTTTGTCCCTTGTTGTAAGGGCTTGTGGCTTCCCCAGTTGTGAGGTCACATGACTAACGTACATAGACTTGTACTAGGAACTCAAAAACTTCCTAAAGAAGTATCGCTTCTCTGGCCTGGCTTTTTAAGCACTGTCTGTATTTTATCTTTCTGCATTGTTAACTCGAACTCTGCTCAGATTCGGTGCAAGATAAAAAGAAAGTGTGTATTTTCTCTTCTCTCTGTCCTTTCCTACTGGATAGAACAGGATCTATAGATATAAAGTACGGTGTAATGTTTACAGACGCTTGTATATCGGAACAGTAAGTGATTTAGATGAGGCTAAAGTCACCAGTAACAATTACATGACATGTAAAACTAATCCAGTCTGATTAGTCGTGGCCTAATGGTTAGAGAGTCTGACTCCTAACCTTAAGGTTGTGGGTTCGTCTCGGGCCGCCACGACTGAGTTGCCCTTGAGCAAGGCACCGAAACCCCCCAACTGCTCCCCGGGCGCCGCGGCATAAATGGCTGCCCACTGCTCCGGGTGTGTGTTCACTGCTGTGTGTGTGCACTTTGGATGGGTTAAATGCAGAGAACGAATTCTGAGTATGGGTCACCATACTTAGCTGTATGTCACGTCACTTTCACGTCACGTCATTTGTGTCACTTTAGTATCTTTCTTGACGTGACCAACCCAGCAACAAGCACACATTGTTTGTTACCTTTACTTCTTATAGTATCTTTAGATCCATCGCTTTGGAATACTGTTGAACCGGTGGCCTTAATTGTATTCATTTACTGTGCTATTGTTACTAAAGAGACTCGAGCCAATCTAGAATCTTTTGGTGCTACACGTAAAGCCGTTAACACGTCAGAAATATTTCTGTGCTCGTGACGTCATGCTTCGAAAAATAATTTCCTGAAGTACATTTAGGTCTGCAGCTCCTGCAGATCAAGCACAGCTGTAGACTTTTCCCGCTGAGATTAATCCTTGGAGTTGCTAATCGGTCGATGATTAGCCACGATCTGTGCTATTAAGGCTCAGAAGTAATGATCAGGCGAGAATGAATATATTGCAGGAGCATTGCAGTTGGTGCTGCTCTTAATTTGTGGCTTCAAGTTATAATTTGACATTATTGCACACTATACAGTTATTACACACTTATTATAGTATTGTTTTCCAGCATCATCTCATCTCGGGGTGTTTTATTCCTCTTAAACCTCTTCGATTAAAAACTGACAGGTTGTTTTAGTGCCTGTTATCACGTATGTTCAGAAAGCACCATCAGTCTGTCGTTAAGGCTTTACTCATGTCAGGAAACTACGTTGCTGAAAACTAAGCGCTGACACCGGAGACTCCTTTCTTTACTCACCTTAGAAACCTTGACTTTATAGAAGGTTGTATCAGCCATACCTGTGAACATCTGTTGCTATAGAAGCGCTATGCATTAGAGTAAAGGCAGTCATATAGTTTTGCATTAGTGCTGCAGTCGTAGAAAACGAACAGACACTTTTTGACCAATCGGAATCGAGAACTCAACAGCGCTTTGGTATATTGTTTTATTTTTTTTCCCTCTAGCTGCACAGATGTTATGCCATCCGACAGAAGACGGACACCTGTTGTCCATCTCTCATATCAAACACGTTTGTCACCGAAATGACTGATTTAAAGACGCATCGAAACGCGGCACGCTGAATCCCGTGCCTGCATTAAACCTGCATTCTAGCCAGGTTAGTAGAAGACAAGACAGTGGAGTGAAAAACGTGTCCTTAGCCCTGCCTCTGTTCCTCTGTGCCACTTGTGAGTCAGCAACAGAGACCTGGATTAACCGGTGACACGTGTTGGCCCTCATACTCAAGGCTAACACACACACACACACACACACACACACACACACACACACACACACACACACACACACACACACACAGAGTTATCCTTGGGCTTATATTTATCAAAAATTGCATGCTTGGAATGTTTTAAAGATCTTTTTTGTGTGTAAAAATCTACACTAAGTATTTATGCTATACATTTTCTTATTAATTTTATATTAGTTAAGTGTTTGGAGCGTGCCGTTATCCATACAGCAGAGTTACAGTAGATTATTTTAACCCCTAACAACACACCCCACGTTTTATCCCTCTTATCGTTCTCTAACAATTTACCGCCTACTTACGAACATGTTGTGCTTTTTAACTGATGGTAGTTTTAGACATGTACTTTTAAAGCAGTTAGAACCAACTATTCTTTTACCAGCCTTATTTTTTTTCATTCTCATGAAGTTAATAAGAGATTAAAAAACAACAGCAATAACCGGTTTACAAAGAAGCTAGAAATAGAAACTGGACTGTAGACTCCTTTCAAACATTTTCCATAATTATTAATATCTTTACAGGAAAACTCACTTGTTAAATGGCAGATTTGTTTTGTTGTCCATTTTTGTTGCTATAGCAAGTATATAGTAAGCTGTTGCTATAGAAATTGACATGAATGGGAACGAAAAATTTTTAATTACAGACTTATTTGTCCAAATTATTACAGAATTAGTCCAAAATTTGTCCAAATTATTACAGAATTATTTGTCCAAAAAAGAGAGGTCACTCGACACCAGTCAGATCTGAGAATCCGACTCCTCTGTGCTACACGACAGCAGAAGTTGGTGCTGAGTTTAAACTACAAAGTGTGTGAAAAAATCGAGTCAGATGCCTCCTGGTCCGCCTTTTGTTAGCAAAATAATAGCTGGCTAACCGATGAGTGATGTATATTCACCATCTTAAAACACTGAACTGTCATCACAGTGTAGTGATTGTGTCAGTGTGTTGATTCATTTAAAGGAAGAATAAAATAAAAGTAAGACATGTTGATGATGTAAGCAAGCATGATGTCACTAGCTGAACCACTTGCTGGGAGTTAAAGGGGCTTATTATTATTATTATTATTATTATTATTATTATTACTACCACTACTACCATGACTTACTCCTGTTTGTTAAAGGTAGGGTCTCCGTTGTTTGAGAAATGCTTCAGAAAACTGTGTCGGGTCGACAAACAAAACAAATATAAAACAAATGTGTAGCCAATGAGCAGAAAGGGGCGGGTCTTGTCAATATGGGCGGAGAGAGTGTTCAGTGCGCATGTGTGACATTAGCAGAAAGCAGTTTTAACATCGACATGGAGGATAAAAACAAAGAAAGCGAAGAAAGGCTTACGATAAGGCAAGAAGTAGGACGTGTTAATATAGGATCAGCTTTCCAGTGCTGGAGAGAACTGAAGGAGCAGGAAGTATTATTCACAGGTTGGACTTTCCCGAGTCAATAACTCCTGAGCTAAACGCTGTTACTACACAAATAACACCTCTTTTCTATCGTAGAAAGAACCTACCTCTACAACCGCTACAACCGCGTTTTGTGTAGTAACGGCGTTTAGCTCAGGCAGTATTGACTCGGGAAACTCCAATCTGCTTTTTTCCTTCTCGATAGGTGAGTAACGTTGGTTTTGCTTTGTTACACAGAACTAATATATGCCTTTGTCCTTTGCATGATTATGCTTGTGTGTCATTCTTGCTTGTTTGTTTATCTACAATCGTATTGTTCTTCCCTTCAGCTATGATAAAGACACATTTCTTTCCATTAGTTGCCTGGGTTATGCATGTATGTGTGGGTGGACCTATCGATACAGGGGTGGGATTCATTTGGGTTAGGGGCGTGTTTGTTTGGGTGATTTCAAATGTCAACATTGGCTTTCAAACAACGTACACCCCACCTTTAAGCCCTACACATAAGCAGACACACTCTATACAGATAATCTGGTTGTATAACACTAGAACTTCCTAATGAAATGGATCCACCCTAACTTTTGATCTAGTAAAGCAGGTTGTTAACAAGGCGTCTTCAATTATCATCCTTCTACCGATCGAGTTTCAGCAGGACTTTGACCGGACCGTGTCTTCTTTGCGGAGACCGAACATTGGACCGACTAATGGACCGAACATTGTCAGGGAGTGAATTCATTTGGCATGACCCAACATTCCCAATATACATCCTAATGCAACACATCCTCATATTGTGATCAGCAAACGTTCAAACCATCAGGTAAAGCAACAAGTCCCCTTGTTGAAACGCTGCTTCTTTACCTTGATCCTGAATTGGCCAAAAAATCATAACACAGCGTTAGAAGAGGATTGTTTGACGCGATATAACGCATCACGATGTGTAGATGCAAGTAAAGCAGCACGGTTGTGTTTCATTTAGGATACAGATGTGTTCAATGGCTACAAAGATAACATATATAACAGATTAGGAAACGTTTTGTAATAACGGACATCACCACAAGGCAGCGTCACAGAAATAATTTAATCTCAAATATAAACCTTTTATACCTGTTGAAATTTATCGCTTTTGAATCCTAGATTGTTCAGAAGAGTGTTAATTCATTTCGTATACCAGCAGATCTGATAAGTCCCTGGCTCTGGAGCTACACGGACGGGTACTCCGAAGGAGAGCACACGCAGATTTGATGAAAAATGCGTCTCGTTGTTGAATACAAAAGTTTATTTGACCTTTTGGATAGTAGTCTTCAGTGTCAGCACTTTCAGAGAGAAAGCTGTAATTTTGTTTTTTGTAGTCTTATTAACTTTAAGAAAGTGAAGAAAAGGAAAAAAAAAAGAGATTGATGAGGGAAGGAGTGTTTGTAATGTAAATGATACCAGGAGCTGACATATTGCAGGTATTAAACACAATGTACCGTATTTTACGCACTATAAGGCGCACCCAAGAGCCTTAAATTTTCTTGTGTGTGCACTGAGTTCCAAAAATCTGTAAAAATGTTGTTGTGCGACTTTGGTAAGCGCTCCGCTTGATTGACTGTCGGACCATTTCCCGCTGACACAGGGACGTAATACGTACACTACGTACGCTGGCAGCTATAAACCAATCAGATACCATCACGTAATACGTACAGTACGTACGCTTACCTGCAAAACACCATTTGTTTGTCTGAGGACCCCCGAAAAAGGCACCAGTGTAGAGACATGCTTACGAGGCACAATTCAAACCACAGGCTATCAGTTACGCGGTTGTAAATGGGAATAGAGCAGCTGCGAAAGAATTCAACATCAATGAGTCTATGCTTCGGAACTGGAGGAAGCATGAAAATGAACTGCGCCAAGTTAAGAAGACGAACCCGCGGGAACAAAGCGAGTTACACCACCATATGTGAAGGGATTGTGGATGCCTGGGCTAAGGTATCTGCTTTAACTGTTGTCCGAGGTTTCGCAAAAGCCGGCATCATTGCTGAACAGCCACCTGGGAACGAGACTGACTCTGACAGTGATGAGAGGGAACCCGGCATGTTTGATGGCGAAATTGCTCAGCTGTTCAATTCAGACACAGAAGATGAGGACTTTGATGGATTTGTGGGAGAAAATTAAAAGAGTAAAAAAAAAGATTAAAAAATAGTGTGTGTGTATTGTTAAATAGTAGAATAAAGTGCAACTAAACTCACTGTTTTGCTTCCGTTACCTTTTTTTTGTAGACCGTATTTTTTAGCATGCACCTTATATATGGGTTAAGTACAGAAATAGACCCCGTAATTGAGACTGCGCCTTATAATCCAGTGCGCCATATAGTGCGGAAAATACGGTAACTATAAATAGATAAGTTATATATAGGATGTTAATCATTAACCTGTTGTTGTGGTTTAAGAGGAATTAAACACATGCTGTCGTAGTGAATTCAATGTCAGTAGCTTTACTTCACATCGGGTCTCCTCCCGCTACCACGTCGCTGACTTATTTTATTTATTTTTTTCCCCTACGACAGCAGTTCTATTTGAATCTTACAGGATGCTGATGACCGCTGTGATGCGTCTTATGTTTTTCACACCAAGTAGGTTTGATGACTGTCACGGTACTAGCTTTCCTAGCTCGCTTCATCATGCGAATGGCTACAATACACAACGCAAAGGATCAGTGGTTGCGGTTTTACGTTCGCAGGGTAAGATTCGCTCGAACGGTCAGTCACGAAAAGCCGAAGAAGCAGCAGTGAGGACTACCGAGTTAGTAAGAAAGAAGAGGCAACAGCTGGCAGAGGAGAACAGCATGTAAACGAGACGGAAGGAATTTGTCGGTTTCTGAGAAAAGAGCAATCTCTCCGAGGCAGCCCGATAACTTGTTAGATAATACGCTGGTCGCTAAAAAAGCAGGCGTCGACACAGCAGCTCAATGAGTCCAGGGACCAACTTCAGGACTAAAGACCTTAGTTCTGGCAGGAGAGAGTTTGTATAGATTTTTCATCTCTCTGATAAGGAAAGTGACAACATGGCTTGGTTTTAAAAAGAAAAGTAGATGAACAAGATGATTTGACAGAAGTTGTATTCAGAGTATGTGGTGTTGGTCCAGACAACTATTTTGAACTGTTGTTATTTATCACTTTAATGAGTCACTTTTTTTACATTTAAAACTGCATTCAATCATCATTCAGTCATCTAGAGCAGTGGTCCCCAACCCCCGGATCAAATGGTACCGGGCCACCCAAGGAACATTAAATTATTTCCATTTTATTTACTGTGGTGTATTTTTGTGCGACTTTCCATGGACGAGAGGTTAACCGGGAGCTGAGAGACATCACCTAAAGCCGCACCGATACAGCGCATGCGCAAAATATCGTGATATCGGGCCGGGTTTAGGTGACGTCTGGAGCTGAGCGGCTGCTAGCGGCAGTGGTGGTGTAGCTTTGGTGGAGAGAGAAGGTGTGTATCGCTCTCTCTCTGTTCACCGGTACTTTGTCATGTTTAACAGTGCTTGGTGTACGTGTATATTGTGTTTGCTCAAATTTAACCCACAAATGAGCAAAAATGAGTTTGAAACAGACGCTGTTAGAAAGTTAGAAACTCTGCCGGTGTTCTGGATTAAAGTCATGGCGGAATACCCTGAGATTGCCACCACAGCACTTAAATCCCTATTGCCATTTCCAAAATGCTATCTGAGCAACCAAAACAAAACAACGGAATAAACTGGACATAAGCAACACATTTCGGGTGTCATTGTCTCCTGTTAGCCCAGATGGAACCGTCTCGTTGCAAAGAAACAAGCTCGGGGTTCTCATTGATTTAGCGTTGTAGTGAGTTAAAAAGGCATGTTTAAATACAATTTAATTAAAATTTTTTATTTAATTGTACAGCCGCCACCCCCCACCCCCAGAGGGCCGCGGTAAAATGATCAAACATTGACCGGTCCGCGGTTAAAAAAAAAAAAGAGTTGGGGACCACTGATCTAGAGCTTCGTTATCATGAAATTTTAGTGTATAAGGAGGAAATTAGCTTTCCTAGTAGAGTAGAGCTTATTGTAATAGAGTTAGGAGAATAAATCTGGAATGGGAAGTTGACCAAGCGTATATATATACAGGTATGATGGTCAGGTGTCTACATACATTTTGGCCAAATAGTACAGCGTAAATCCTTAGTCTTACGAGAGTAAATCCTTTTTTTTTTTTTGCTAAACTCATGCATTGTGTTTTTATTTGTTTAGCAATAAGGAACTGCACGGTAATATAATGTTTCATATACATTCGTTCCTCCTCAATGCAGCTGGGCTGTAATGTCATTTTAAAGTTCAAGCTTTACAACTTTGTTTCTTGCTGGTGCTTCTTTTTTTCTTTTTGTGAAAAGGTTTATGAAACCACGTGATGCGTCGCAATTAATGTTCTCTGGTTCAAATTCCGTCGAGACAAGAATCGACATTGCGATTTTCATACAATTCATTCAGTTTTTCCAACAAATTGAAGTTTCAGTTCATCAGCTAGGATCAACAGAAAAGCAAGACCGTGTCGATTCGTGATCGAGCCTCGATATGTAGCGCCCAGAAGAGAAATGTGTTTTTAGTGTCCATTTTTGCAACCATTTCTTCTCAACAGCTGTGTTCAGACTAATGCTTTTGAAATTTTTTTTTTTTTTTTTGGAGGATCAGGCCGGTTCTACAAGAACACGCATTAACCAGCAGCTGAGAACAATAGCAGGTACGCATCAGAGAGGACTCGGTTAGTCAGTGTATTAATCCCGTGTTTACTTTGTGTCTAATATTACACCCTCTCAAACAACCGATCACATAGAGCTACAGCAGGCTTTATATCTATTCTTTCAGGAAATACAAGATGTACAGTCACCTTACAGATTTTTTTTTTCCTTCAAAATAATCTGTTTAAATCACGCTCACAAGTGTCCAGCCAACGACAACACGACACCGTGGGGGATAGCGGTTGATGCATATTATTAATATTCCACTTTTAAGAGCTTCAGACGAGTTCAAAGTCGCTGACTGAAGTGAGTCGTAAGTACCGGATAAAAAAAACAACACTCGAAATATGTAGGTTATTTTGTGTACTAAACACAGGCTCGTTATTTAATCTGTTGATGAAATAATGAGAGTGTGGAGATTAAATAATTACCGAGAGATGGAAGTGATGAACAACACAGACAGGCTTAAATCACCCTTAAAGGAGTCTGAAAACATGGAGAAAGTAAACGAAGAATCTGTGCTGCAGTTACAAGCTTCTTGTATCTGGTAGCGTATGGCAATGGAGGAAATGGTCGACTTGAGATCAGAGTCGCGAGACAAGATAACGGGAGTTTGATCCGATAGCTATCTGATTGGTTAAAACTGTTCCATTTACATTAGGCCACATAAATGCGTCTTGGCAAATCGGATATCAATCCGATCTTTCTACTCCCACCCAATATGCAAATATATTTTACCCCATTTCCGGGGTAATTGAAACGGAATACGTTTTGGTGTATGCGGTTTTCAGAATGCAATCAAAAAGAAGACGAAAAAAACTCGTTACGACGGTTATGCTACTTTTTATGCTACATTTACTTTTACAGCATTTACTGTTTGCTGCATTTTTGCTCGCGGCAGCAGTGCATTTTAAGACCCAACAAGACACCTGGGTGAAAGATCACTCGTGAGTGACGTACTTCCGTTTGGGAGGAGTATAGCACTGACGTATGTGGCTTGAACAACCACATTCATTTACACCTGTCCAGTTTCATCTGAAACACGTCCCAGACCACCTCCTGAAGTGGTTTGAACGATCGGATTTAAATCCATATCGAAAATGTTTCAGAGGGCATTTAGACCTGGTCTTTTTACCATCGGATAGTTATCGGATCACAGAAAACACATGAAGTGACCAGGTGTAAAAAGCCCCTTATAGCACACATACAATGGATATAAAATATCTTGGTTTTGTTTTTTACACCAAAAAAGTCTGATATTTTAATAGTGTGTGTAGACACTATATCCATTGTGCCTATATATCTATAGCTAATATGGCCTTTATGGTCCTGTGGCCTGCTCAGTAACTCCAGAGGCAAGAGAAGGGAAAAAGAAAACAAGCCCTCAAAAGTTTCAAGCCCTCAACTTGTAGAAACTTTTTCAGATAGGATTTGGGACGTATTTTTCTCGACTCGTTAATGAAGACAAACAACTGCTCTAAAGTAAATCCCTATACGACGCAACAGCCGAGCAGCAGGGGCAATTTGGTGTGAAACCTGGCCGACTCAAACAAACTAATTTTAAATAGATAGGTTTTAAACAGCCGAGACGTTTCTTTAGGAACTGATGCCCTTTAATGATGCTCGCACATTTTACGCGAGACGGTCCTTTACTCGTCACTCGAGGGACGCTATTTTTATCTTCATAACAGTATAGGAACATGTCTGCTGGCTGTTTCGTGTATGTCTTTCAGGGATCGTCACGCTCAGATTACAAAATTTTGCCTCATCAGTTGTGATTCATTCATGTAACTTATGAGAGAAGTGCTGTGTTTATAAATAAATAAATACACTCCATTGGGTGTTGGTGGCTTTCTTGTTTTGGCTTTTAGGGGGTGTTTCTGTGTAGACTGTGTACATGCATTTGGTGGTGAAGAAGGAAGTGCAATATTGTATATTGTAGTTTGATGCATGCAACTTCAATTTAAACAAACGCACCATTCAGTGTATCGAGAAGCATTTGTGCTACCATAGAACGTCTGTAAAAGCCGTAGATTCCTTAGTTGGGCTAGTTAGAAGCTAAAACATCCTCAAGTTACCTCCCAAGGAAAACTACTCCCCAACAGACCTGGCAAAATTTTAGTTTTGCTTTCTGTTTATATGGCACCATTCTGCTTTGCAAGTGTATTTCAAATGAAGAAGAAACAGAATCGGATCTACGTCGGTGTTGGATCTGGTGATTTATTGTTCATTTTAAAGCTAGCTTGTTTAATTTTGCACTGAGGTATGTGACAAGCACAAAGATTCATACCTTCTTATATCCTCCTGTTTGGTCCCGCTCTACTGTATTAGTCATGCACAACAGGAAATACAGAGAGAGGATGATTCACCCAGTGCTGAAATGTATGCGGTACGGAGGGTGCAGTCCTCTCGGTTAGAACTGAGGGATTCAGAGATAAGGGATTGCTTTTTCCTCCACAAATGCTGATTCAATTACAAAACACTTTAATGATTTTAACAGTCTAGTCCACGAATTTTTTATTATTATTATTATTTTTTTATCCATTTCAAAAAAAGTTTAGAAAACTGTAAGCATCTTAACCTCTTTTCTTTTCTTTCTTTCTCACAGTAATCATGCAACTCATTCTAGAACTGACGTCTTGGCCAAGCGTGTGATAGGATTTTTCAGTATAAACTGATCAGCCTGAAAGAAAATGAGAATTCTCCACTTCTGGAAGGAGCAGTCTCGTGACCTGGAGTGTCATCTTTTGCTCTGCTGAATGTGCGTGCTGCACAGCGGCCTGCAGTGCGCTTGCACCGTAATCATGTGTTTTTTACTCTAAGGTGCTTTTTGTTTTGCATATGTAGCCCATGAACTTCATCACAACTCTCATGGCTCTGATTGGTCAGAGACCGACATGGGAATCCCCATCTGCATTTAGTAGCAGCGCGATGAGGCTCATCAGAGGCGTGGTCCCGCTGTGAGCCTGCCTCGCGTGCACTTAGCCTCGGACGCATTTCGCCACAGCCAGTTTCTTTAGTGGAACGTTGTAGCGCTCTGTCCTCCCGTTTCCGAGAGACACGATGACAAGTAGTGTTGGGACAGTGAAGAACGTGTGATCTCTCCAGCGGAGTCAAGCGCTAACCCAGAAAAATGAATGGAGGAAAGGAGAGTGAGAGAGGGGAGGGGGAGCGGCAGCCTATGCCTACCCAGGTGCCCATTGGCTGGCAGCGAAAGTTGGAGTCCACTGGGGTCATCTATATCAGGTGAAGAATATGAATATTAATAAATACTTTTAAATATGAGCCAGTTTGTAGTCCTGGATTAGTAAGTATATTTTTTTCAAATTGTACTAAACGTTTTTGTTTTTTGTTTTTTGTATTAGTGATTAGTATTTTGTACTAATTAATTGTCTTATAGTCCCAGTGGATCAGTGCTGTCCAGCCTTGAACAGGTGAAATCCTACCTACTCACAGATGGCACCTGTAAGTGTGGCCTGGAGTGTCCACTCATCCTCCCCAAGGTCGGTCTTCATCTTATACTCACTTCATACCCATGTCAGTTATAAAACATTAATGAATTTACATTACCGTTGGAAATCACTTAGTCAGTGAATTAATATGCAAGGTCAAAGCAATGTTAACAACTGCTGCTTCCTCAGGTGTTTAATTTCGATCCTGGGGCCAGTGTCAAACAGAGGACTGCAGAGGATGTGAAGGCCGATGAGGATGTCACAAAGCTTTGCATCCACAAGAGAAAGCTCATAGCTGTAGCCACTCTGCATAAAAGTATGGAGTTACCGCACCCTTCCCTAACACTGACTGGTCCCAGTGGAGGCCCAAGTATGATGTTCATCGTGCTGTGTTTTGAATGAAATTGTGCAAAAAAATGTCCATGTCCATGTCAATGTACTTTATCCATGTAAAAGAGTGTTGTGTAACTCAGCTTCTTAAAATCATATACTTCCATTTGCTGCATTAAACATTTATTTTGTCTCCTTCTAATAAAACCCTTCTTATTTAAAGGTGCTGTGACGTCCATGGCCCCTACCATCCAGCGGTCTGCAACCCCTCGAGCAATAAGGAATAAGCCCCACGATGGGCTGCCCAACTCAACACTACCTGACTGTAAAAACCCTTTCAAGATTATGATGGCAGCAGGTCAGCGACACTACAATGCAGACATGAGCAGTGCTCAGCAGCCAGAGCATTATTCTGGATACCCTCGACAAAGATTGGGCAGTAATGAGCCAGGGCCAAAGTCCCCCTACCGCAGTGGACCTGGAGGCATGCTGAGCCCTTCATCAGGTTTGCAGGTGTATGGGGATGGCTCTTTGTCCCCTAGAATAGACTCTTTGGGTAGTCCGGATGGATTTGCGCGAAGCAATCCATGTGGCTTTCAGGCGGCTGGCAGTCCCAGCCCAATTCATGGCAACAACAGGACACCCATGTCCCCTCCTGGTGTTCTGATCCATGTTTCACCTGCTACTCAATTGTCCTGTGCCATGGCTGGAAGGACTAACACACCTCTTTCTCCCCCAGTCCCTAACAAAAGCCCTATTATGAAAAAGCCACACTGTAATGTCAGCTACCCACCTAACATGGACATGACCAGAGCAGTATTTCACCATAAGGCCCAGTCTGCACCACACCCTGTTCCACCCTCTAATATGCCCCCCACATGTGCGGTTCAGAAAAAACAGATGACTTCTGAGAAGGACCCTCTGGGAATTTTAGACCCCATTCCTAGCAAACCTATAATTCAAAGTAACATGACAAATCCAAGTCCATCCAACTTCCAGCCCAACGCCCACACTCAGGTACCAATGATGAATGTAAACATCCCTCCTGCCATTGTCCCGTTGCCAAGCAATCTTCCATTGCCAACGGTGAAGCCTGGGCCAGTTGGTCATGGTGGACACATGCAGAGGACTCAGCATGGAACAGTCACCTCCATCTCCCCCTCACCAGTAACGTCTCCTGTGCACATGTCTGGGCCTGCACTGGGCCGCATGGAAGCATCTCCACAGCGATCCCGTTCCTCTTCCACCTCATCAGAGCATGGGAGCTTTGTCATGCCCTCAGGGCCTCAGATCCCATGTGGCAGCATTAAAGTTCCACCACGCTCACCCAGATCCTCCATGAGTTCACCTAGACCCACCATGCCCTCCAGCCCCTCTTCCAAGCCTGACGCACTCCATCAGTACAAAGACCCAAACCAAGTTCTTTCGGGACTTAATAATGCGATCAGCAGTCAGCACAACTCCATGTTTCCCCCAGCCTCAGGCAGTAGTGCCCCCCAGAAGAACCACCCTGGACTACTGGGCATGCCCCTCAACCAGATTCTAAACCAACACAACTCTGCCTCTTTCCCTGCCAGTAGTCTACTCTCAGCAGCAGCCAAAGCACAGCTAGCAAATCAAAACAAACTTGGTGGTAGCAGTGGTGGAATAGGTGGCAGTGGTGCTGGTATGAGTGTTGGCACAGGAATGGGTGCAGGAGCTAGTGGCATGGGGAATGGAAGCGCTGGTCTCCCCAGTAGTAATAATGGAAACGGTGGCAGTGTGATGCCTTGCCCTCTTGGTGGTGGAAATAGTGGTAGCAGGGGTGTTGAAGGGCCCAACACTTTAAATCCTATGTTGCCACCCAGCTCGACCATTTTAATGCCCATGCCTGAGGGCCAGAGTGGACGTGCAGCTCTACGGGACAAGCTAATGGCTCAGCAGCGTGACCCTCTTCGCAAGCGCAAGCAACATCCTAATTCCAGCAGCCATGACAATATGAGCTTTGGAATGATGAAACCGGACATGAGTGGTCCCAGGACGACTTGCCCTCCTCCGGAGCAAATGAGGAAAGTGTCCCGACTCGGAGGTCTACCTCCTAACACCTCCATGGCGCAGTTACTCCAGTCGATGAGCAACCAGAGCTCCCACATGGCCAGGAGTAGTCGGCCGTTACCTGTAGTTGGCCCTGGTCAGATGCACTTTGGAGAGGGCGCTATGCCCCCTGGCATGACGCAACAGAGCATGCAGTTACAACAAAGGCTTCACAGTCAACCAGACCCAATTCTTTGTTCGAGTAGGGAGCCTGGTGCACAAGGGACTCAGACTCCGTTCCCTGGGATGATGAACCAGATGCAAGCCACGGCTATGGGGAACTGTGGACCTTTGGGCCAGAGTGGACAGGTTCCTCTAGGACATCCTTCTATGGGACACCCAAGCACTCACCCACAGCAACTGTCTCATGTACATCAACAGCAACAAGGCATTCCTCATGGACACATCCGTCCGAATATTTCCTGTATGGTACCCAACAGCAATGATGCTAGTTGTGCCCAAGCCATGTCTGACACCGGTAAGAACAGGATTGATTTATTTCAAGTGTTTGTAGATGTTTTTATTTAGGAATTAAATAGGGGAATCATAACACTGTAGATCTGTGGTTCGTTAACTCTCAGGCATAGTCTTCTTGGAGTAATTTTGCATTTAATTTTCTTGCGCTACAGCAGTAGTTTATAAACCCACTGAGTGCATGATTTTGTGGTTTAGTATACTTTTCAGGAAAAAAAAAAAGGTGTAGCACATCATATCTGAAAGAACGTGATGGAGAACTTTTTCTCCTTGTCACTGGGGCAACATGAAACCAGCTTATCAGAAGTCTTTCTTGGTTGATCAAACTTCATGGCAAAAAGGAAATATAAATGTGTTCGGTCAAACCACTTCTATAATCCAGGCCTACTGTGAGTCATACTGATGTTTTCTGGCCACTGAACCACCATGGAATGTATTTGGAATTTTTTTCAGTCTGATTTTTTGCTGCACTTGCATATCTGGATTTTCTTCATCAGCCTCCAAACAGATGAAGGACTTATGAGTCATTTGTGTTTGCTGTGAAGAAAGCATAAAGCTGAGCCTTGCATAGTTACGCCATAGTGGACAAAACACAGATGAGGATTTATTGTTGATGTAAAACGAGTGTTTGGTGGTGAGGCAGTTACAGCTAATGGCTGTTCACTCCTTGAGTTTATTAGCATTTTGCTGACCGTTTAGATCGCCCACAGATTTCCTCAGATCTTCTGCACTTCGAATATTTTTGTAAAAATCGAACATAAAAAAAAGGACGGAAGTGAGATGCCTCACTGGAACAGTGCATTTGTGATGTTAGCCATCATAGCATTAGCTATGTGATGTCATTTGTTGTGAGCCACAGTGCATCCTGTGCTAAGGCCATCCTTAAAAATATTTTGGTTTTCAGTAACAGTTAAAAATAATAATAATAAAGTGTCGGTAGGTAGGTCTATATTTTTTTTTTTCAAGTTTCAATGAAAAAAAGTACAATTTTGGTGATGGTGATTACGTAGGTATGAATTTAAACAAATTAGCATATCGTGACGTCGCTGACTGGGTCTTCAACCCGTGCCTTTATGCGCATCATTGCAAACCTCATTTGCAATCGCCATCATCAAGCTATTTTAATGAATTTTTTAGATGTATTATGATGCCCGAACCCGTACGACTTTGAACGGTGACGCGCAAACATTTTGTTTAATGCAGCCACAGCCATCATTGCCGAGCGCGAACCGTTGACTCTGACAGTGAATGAGAGAATGAGACGAAGCGAACGCACAGGCCATAGTGTGACATCCGTTAACCAATAGTGTAAACATAGATGACGTCACGGGTTTTCATTTAAAAGAAAGGACGTAGCCTTCGTTTGTATGTAAGCAAAAAAAAATAATTAGTCGGTCCTAAATTGACAGGGTCGGTCGGGTTTCGGCAAACAAGAATATTTTTAAGGATGGCCTAATGATGTGTGCTAGTGAAATCCATGTGTATGTGTAGCTATAAAGGAATTAGGCTCATTGCAACGGCTAGTTCTTTCTTAATGCCGGCTAACACTTTGTGTTCAGTTCCGTTCTAAAAACATTATACTGTTTAAAGGACACAAGTAAAGTTGACTAAAATGATGAATACTATACAAAGAGAACGATAAAGAGAAAGGGTAAAGGTGTAAAATACAACAGGCACCTTTTGAGACACTCATGAAAGGACAGCGGGTGAGTCAGAGCAGGAGGAATGATGTGACCAGGTACACACAGAAATGTATTACTGTGGCTTACACTTTTCAGATGACTGAAAGGGTGGTGGAAAACATGTTCACGAATGCGGTTAATCTCTCTCTGATTATTAAATCACCATCAGTTATGTAACACAGCTAGCTAGCTAGCAAGTTATAAGCCTGACTTTAATGCTGTGGTTAAATCAAGACATGATCTTCAAATGCCGTATAAATGGAGATGAAAATTGAACACGGGTTAAATGTGACTTCGTACGGGACTTCGTTCTCCTGTAGTTGCCGATACAGCGCTCTCGTACGTCATGTTGCAATTATACATTATATATCCGGATTCATAATTTTGCACTTTTAAATATGAAGCACCGCCAGGACTAACTTCTTTAAAAATTATTTTGGACGTGATTTTCAGAGGTTCAGATTTGCCGACGCTACACACGGGGTTCTGGTGTTTCGTGGCTCAGCGTTTACTAGTTTATAAAATACAGTGTTCATTTGGAGAGATCCCAAAATCCTGCTTCTTCATTTCATCAACATGAGAGCTGCATGCCATGTGACTGTCAGGGGCAACTGTCTGTTGTTTCTGTACTGTGCCATAGGCGCCACAGAATTAGACTGCACCAGAGAAATCAGCACAAAAACGATGCAACGTGAATTTGGCGAGCGGACTCTTATATCGGTCAGGATTCCCTGGTAAAAGTTAGACTTTAACATAGATGCTGGCATGTAGATTTTTTTTTTTTAAAGACATGATAAGCTCACTTGGAATTGATTTCAAAGACTTTATATAAGCTGGGACTTAAGGTAGGAGATGAGATCATATATGAAAGCACATCGTGTTGGAAAATGGACTGGAGAAAAACAATAGCGCTTTGAGATGCTTTGTCCTAAATGGGTGTAACAGTTTTTGTGGAATAACTCCAGCTGAATGGCTGAGTGAAGATCTTGAGGCTCCTTGAATGTTGATGAATCTTAACTGACTTTTCTGCCTCTTTTCCTAGAAAGGAAAAAAAACACACGTTCTCTCAACAGCATGCCAGCAAACACTTGACAGACATGGTTTCAGTCAACACACACGCCCAACACAATTCCCCCCAGCCCCATTAAATCATAGTCCTCCTCTTTACAGTGCGTGTGCATGTGTATTGTTATGTGTGGTGTTGTGCAGTAGTGGGAAGGGGAGGGGTTGCAGTCTGAATCAAACCACGGACAGCCCCACCAATCATCCCGCCATGGTTCCCATGGCAACCTACCCGGCAACCAGCAGCATCAGTAGATCATACGTGCTGTCCGTACCGGGCAAGCCCTAGAGCTCGGCGGGCCGAGCGCTATCATTCTTGTACACTCGGTATGTACGCCACGACAACTTCTTACTGCTTCTGTAGAATAGTGCATACACATCACATTCCAGCATTCTACTTCTAACAGGATAAACAATACATATTACTGCCGCCTTCATACGCACACTTAAAAACAACCCGGGGTACGTAAAGTTCCCCCTTTTGAGCATGTAGGTTCTGGATGCTCTGTGACATCCCTTTTTAATTTCATCCCAGGAAGATACTTGATGGGGTCAAGATTCTAGCGCTGTGCAAGACACTGAAGACATAAAAACTCACTTTGTTGTTCAAGAACCATTTGATAACTATACAAGACTTGTCATGGTGGACTGCTTTGATTTAAAATCTGTCTGAGTGTGGATATGTGGAAGACCGAACCTGATTAGTCAGCAGTAATGACCACTGTTCATACGTTTTTTTAATTGATATCAGTGGTCTGTGTGTGTACCAGCAAGCCAGCAGACTGCTCCCTTAGGCTGTTGCTGGCTGGTCGCTCGATGCACTCCGTTTCGTTGCTTTAGTCTAGGTCAGATACACTTGTCCCAACTGTAGGTGTACGTTCTTGTTTGCTGTGCTTTGTTGTAAACAAAAAGCACAACATGACAACTGTTACCTGTTGGTAGCTGTCATATAATAGAAAACTGGTTAGTCGGTGGGAATGCGCCAAAACTAATTTAAGGAACAAAAGATTTCCACAAATGGAGGAAACCCAAAAAATATTTATCATTTCTTTTTCTGTTTTGCTTCCTTCGAGCACCTACTATGTAGATATATAAGATTTAAGGGGTTAAGCTCACGGATCAAACAGTGGCACCGTGACCGTGCTGGGATTTGAACCTACAGCATTCTGATCAAAGCCTTAACCAGCTACAAGCAGTATTCTGTAAAGATAGACTACACACCCACTGGATAAGGACATGAATAATCATAATTCTGAGGTGTTTATTAGAGACGTTCTGCTTTGTAATAGGATAGTTTTGCTGTAGAGGGTGTGTGAACGCAGTCAGAAGGACGGCATCGTCGTTTGTACGAGTACCAGTTTAACAGATCCTCTCACACAAACAGTACATTCCAGGAAGGTAGACATGATATGCTTACAGTGTGGCCTTAAATAATGCTTTTGGTGCTTTACTTAAAACAAAGAGGAGCAAACTTTCACATAACGGCTGTCTGCACACCAGGGTGCCAATACTTTATTTCGAAGAAACCGCTGATTAGATTAGAATGCAAACTTCACAACAAAACTGAAAGGAGTCAGGTATTCTCTCGGAGCTGATCACAAATGGCGTTGTACATTATGCATAAGGACCCTAACTAGGGAGTACATCAACACCGTTGTACCTTTATATAGGGCACAACTTGGGATTCAGCTTAACATTGAGAGGGTAGATGAGTTGAATGAGGACCCGTGTGTGTGTGTGTGTGTGTGTGTGTGTGTGTGTGTGTGTGTGTGTGTATGTATACATATATGTATATACTCACTATATGAGTGTATTCTAGTTCATCCCAAAGTTGTTCGTTGGGTTTTAGTTCAGGGTTCTGTGTAGGCCACTGGAGTTCACGGTAAACCCGTCAATCCACATTTTTTAAAAACCTTGCTGTGTGTTCATGTTGGAACAGGAAAGGGATTCCCCAAACTGTTACCACAAAGTTAGGAGCGCACCTTTGTTAAAAATATCTTTGAATGCTGTGGAGAAATAAAATACTTCATGATGGTCAGCTATAGTGAATAATCGGCTTTGTATTGGGCCGACACAACCCTGTTCTGTTTTATTTTTCACTTAACGCACGGATGTTGCACATTTACCTTCATAAAGGTGCTAACTTCAGACAAATTTTGCCGGCGAGACGATCTAACGGTCGCGTCCTGTTACATGTACGCTCGCAGCTTTTAATCAGAATCTGATGAAAATGATATCGTCAGCTGCTCGACATACCCTCCCTCGGCGCGCGTACGTGGCCGTGCGCTAAGCACGGAGTTGCTGTTGAGTCACGCACATGCTGAAAGAAATATTAAAGAACGCAGCACAAGGCCTAGCTCAAGGCTTCCCACCTCCACCACTACTTCTATTCATCAAACAGTGAATGGGCGTTGGGCATAGACTACGTATAGATGTACGTATGCATGTTTCCTCATACCAGTGTGATGTTAAGAAGCTTTTAGTGAGTTCAGTCCATCGGTGCAATATGTGGACATTTCATATTCTACAAAAGTAAACAGGCTTTTGTGTGTGTGTGTGTGTGTGTGTGTGTGTGTGTGTGTGTGTGTGTGTGTGTGTGTGTGTGTGTGTGTGTGTGTGTTTTCATTCTCAATTGAGCACAAGCAGATCGTATTCACTGCCCACGCACCAGGAGTCAGTCATATGTAGTACCAAAAATTAATGAGCTCTTTCATTTTAGACTTGTACGTTAGCGCCTTCCGTTTGGCTAATGTCAGGGTGAGGAATGATATTTGCTCAGATTCATCACAAAGCTGTCTCCCTCTCTCGCTCTCTCTCTCGTGCTCGCGCTCTCTCTCTCTCTCTGGGGCGTCCTGCTCTTTGAGACGTCAAAGCCTATTAAAACGGCAGGCGTAATGCTGAGTCAGCGTCCTGCGTTATCACGGGGAAAGGGAAATTGCAGAGTCATGCGGATAATATTTCCAATTGCTGTCTTTATGTGCTAGGACTCGGTAGAAAAATCGCCGGTCCGTCTGGAACTTCACCGCACTATTAGGAATAATATTTATTGTCTGTTTATTGATGCAAGATTGCTCGAAGCAAAAAGGGATTATGTCATGAATAATGCCATGCGAAATTTTGATTTCCTACGGCATAAATGGTAAAAATGCGTCGTGTTGGGAAAGTATTCTTTTATCTGTTAGAGTATTTGTGTAGAAAATGTTTCATCCAATAACGATGAAGCTTAAGGTGGTTTTATTTAAAGTGATTTTATCATTTAGATTTTATTATTATTCATTTATAACATTGCTGCATTTAGCAAAACTATTACTCAATTTCCAGGAGCAAATACAGCATCGATGCTCTTTAAAACATGCTTGCAAGTAGTGAAAATATATATATATATATATATATATATATATATATATATATATATATAAAATCCACTAGCGCAACTCGGCCACCGTCTCGCTACCTTTTCCTCCGTTTAATGGGTGCAGTTACTTTTGTTCTAACTAAATGGTTGTAGTCTTAATTAATACAATTGTGTGGATCGATTTTTTTTTTCTTTTTTCAATTTTGCTAAATTTCTGTGTGCAGTCGAAACAATTAACCAATTCATCAGCAGTCACATGATTTGAAGCTGAACACATGAGAGCGAGTCACCTTGTATGCAAATTTACACAAATCCTTATAAGGGCATCGTTTTAAACTGGATTTTCATGAATGCTATTTATACAGTGCTATTTACATGTAGATGTTCTTGAACCGTTTTTTTTTTTTAAACATTTGTTTTACTAGCGATCAAAACTTACCAGACAATTTGACTGACCAGTTTTCCCAGGTGTGTGATGTTCGACTGGTCGTTTAAATAACAGATAGCACCGAATGTCTACTCTTGGTTTGAGCCCTGGTTTTTGACTGAAAATTCTGCATTCATTGTTAAAAAGATAAACCAACACGAAGACCAGAGACAGAGAGAAAAACACAATTCCCCCGAAAAATCGATCAGAGCCGTTGTACAACGGGCAAATCCCAAAACAATCATTTGGAATATCCCGAGAATACATACAAACTCTTGGGGAACGATTCACAAATAAATGAATTCATATTCATGACTAGTTGAGAATCCTGAGAATAATTCTTCTTTACACCAATGAAAACTGTTTTAAAACATTTAAGGATATAATTGAAGCCTGATCTAGATACGTCTGACCGATCTCTATTAGCGTTCTTTTATTCATTATTAACAATTTTGGGGGTTGAAGTTCACCGCTAATCTCTTCTGGGGCAGGTGTTGGCCATATATACAGAGATTCAGAGAGATAAACTCACCTACCCTGCCATCTGGCAGCCTTACACTCTATTCAGAGAGAGAGAGGGAGGGAGGGAGGGAGCGAGAGAGGCAGGGAGGGAAGCGAGAGAGCATCAGCCAGCATGGGAAAGGAAGACTTAGGTAGAGAAAAGGAATACATGCTGAGAGAAAGCCAGAGAGCACACAGCAGACTTTGTGCCATCTGGAGTGCGGAGGTCCAATCACACCAGCCGTATCTGTAAGCACTGTGAGCGCCCTCTAGTGACCAGACTCAATTAAAGCAGGTTCACTTAGACGTTGCGACTGTTTTCAGGTGATGTTCTTTTATTTTTGTTCTTTTCTGCCGAACAGAATAAATATCTATTGTCGGTACTGATTAAAATGGTTGCTAAACGTAATACAGGGCTGCCCCTTGGCCTCAGTCAAACCGCTAATATAAATAATGTTTTTAGTCGGTTAATAGCAAAGTAACTGAACTACAACATTGTATTTTGTTGTATTTCATGCTTTTCCCATCATTTGAGATTTTCGATTCGAGTTTAATGTTATTTTTATCATTGTTTTCTTACACTTTGTGAGTTAAGTAATCAGGTCTTTTAAAAAACAAACAAACCAGAAATGCAAAACTTTCCTGTCTTCCTCCGCACAGGTAATGCGTCGTCGCTGAACTGCAGTATAGGTAATCCTCAGATTGGCAGCATGATGAGTAACGCAGGACACATGTACCAGCAGCACCAACTGCATCCAGCACTCCAGAGCATGAATAGAGTCTCCCCCTTCCAGACCCAGGGGCATGCTTATTCTGAAACACCATTTCCTGAGAATAATGCTTCCAACAGCATGGGCTGTCTGTACCAGGACTACCAGGTGAGGCACACGGATCTGCGTAAAAGCACCATTCTTTACCATTAAATACCTCTTGCTCTTACTCCCAAAGCTGAGCGGTGCTATCTGTTGACATGAAAGGATTATGATGGGACTGAATATACGTTATTTTGCTATTCGGTCTCTTACTGTATGTATGATGTGTCTTATGTAATGCTGACTCGACTGTTTTGTAAAACTTGGCACTTCCGGCTGTTTACTGTGAGGAAATAAGTATCACGTGTAAATATTCAGAATGGAAGAAACCGGATCAGTGCACCCTTAATGACCTGTGTGCTGCAAATGAATTTAACCTTAGCAATATTATCCTTTGACTCCAGGGATGCTTGCCAGATGGCACCCCGATCTCCCATACGCAGATGAGCTCACAGCCTGGTGTGACATCACTTCCTGCTGAGCCAGGAATGTTCCAGGAAGGTCAGCAAGAGCTCCGGGGGCAGAACGGGGTCACATTGACTGCAAGTGCTGGAGCACAGGGGTCAGAGCAATTGGCAGGTGCTGGGACAGAGGTGGTGGATGCCCTGTACAGGACAGCAGTGGACACAGCTAGTAAAGGCATGCAAGTGGGTATCACCACGACAACGGCGGGCAGCAGTGGGAAACAGGCCAGCCCTGTGCCTGCTCTCAGAGCCATGACCGCCTTCACTGCCTCCATCGGAGAGCCACATGGCTTGCCGCATGCAGTCAATGCCATCATCCATGGGCCACGCGGGCACGAAGCCACAGACGTGCTGGTGCAGCCCTGTGCTAGGCCTCCTCTCCCTCCTCGAAACGATCGTGCACGCAGGAGCTCCGAGCAGGGCAAGTGCACGCCTGACAGCACGGACACACACGACTACTTCCGCTCGCCCGGGCAGCAGTGGGAAGAGCCTGGTCACGCTCACTGGAGAGGGGACGAGTTTCTGGAATGTTCGGCACAGGTGCGGAGCAGCCCGTGCAGTGACGGAGAGAGAGCAGTGAGTGGCACCGATACAAACCCACAGTGCCACGAGTCGTCTGAGCCAGCGGGTGACGGAAATCCTGGAAACTTCCGGTACAACCAGCTTCCCCTCCACGTTAATTTCAAAGAGCGGCTGGAGCAGACGGTGGAGCGTTGCGCTCACATAAACGGCGGTCCGCCTCTGTGTGTGAGAGGCAGCTATAACGAACAGCTTACAGGTGACGACCAGTCCCCCAGCTCCTCCACCAGCTTGGAAGGACCGCTGCTGAAGGACTACGGCCACTTTAACGGGCACTTTAATGGGCACTGTGCACCCAGCCCCTCAGACACCAAGAGCCTAAGCAGTGAGGAGGAACTGCGCCACCCAGATTCGCCATCTGCCGACCTTCTGCACTACCGGCCAAGAGGCTTCAACGAACTTGTCTGGCCTATTAAAGGTTTCCCTTCTTGGCCTAACAAACTAGTAGGGGAGGAGCATGGCCACAATCCCAGCATGCAACTGTCTGACCAGGCTAAGGTAAGGCACAGGCAGATTCCAGTATGCTAATCTGGTGGCTCTGTATTTTCCTTACTTGTCTACATTAGCCAGAAACAAACAACTTAGTTTAATTGAAAAAGGTTTTTTTTTTGTTGTTGTTGTTTTTTTGTGTGGCAGAAGCATGTACTCAACTAATACTCTGTTGGTTTTAAAGGATTATGAGGGATCACTTTTTACAGTATATATCTATGTCCAGCGCATGTGTTGGATGTCTACACTGACTCTGTCTCATGCGTTGGAGAAAATGTTAAAAATATTATTAATATTTTGTAGGTGGAGCCTGAGAAGCTGAAAACACTAACCCAGGACCTGGAGGCACTGAACAGAGCTGCCAAGAGGAACAGAATGTAAGTCTCATTTTTTGTGTCCACTTCTGCGTTCAAATTAAATTATAACTTGGAAACCTTTCGAGTAGCGGATTCCTTATGAAATGTGCGCTGCTTCACTTTACTGACGGATAAGGAACACGTCGAAGACCGACGTCAGTAGTGGTGCTGAAATTCTGTTCTCAGTCATACATTCTGCCATCTGCTGGTGAGGATATGAACTGCAACAGACTAAAACTCTTTTTTTTTCTTTCTTTTTTTAGAGCTGGGAAATTAAATAATCATTTAGAAGCTGCTATCCAGGAAGCCATGAGTGAGCTGGACAAGATGTCAGGCACTGTGAGTAACTCTTGATTCTCTGACCGCACTGTATCATTGATTAAATAGTGATTCGAGATGCGCTGCTACGAGCCGCTGCGGCCGATATCGTAAGGTAATCACTTATTTTCTTTCTAATTCAGCTTGATAAGTTAATGCTTTGTAGTATGAGTACTGAACTCAAATCACGTCAGCTGTTTGAATTTTCCACAATGTGGATCACAAGATGCACTAAACATAAGAACCGGTCCAGTCAGCTGGCTGTCTGCTAGCTTGGTGTTATTTCGTTGATGAGAAGTTTGTTTGCATTGTTGTAGTTTTAGATGTTAAAGTGATGCATCATATCATGAGCTAAATATATGTATTAGATTTTTTTTTTTTTTTTTTTTTTCCTTGGACCTGATTGGAGCAGGAGGTAAAACACTTGATGTCACTAGTGATCAGATGTTTGTGCAGATTTTGATTTGACTTTGTTCACTTTTTATTTTTTAAGGTCCATCCAATGTCCTCAAGAGAGCGGGAGCGGCAGATGAAACTGCCCAAACCCAAAAGGAGGAAGATCTCCAGATAACAGAGAGAGAAGCGACCAGAATAGAATCCAGCCTCACAGAATCCAAACACACTCATGTGTTCTCTCTCTCTCTCTCTCTCTCTCTCTCTCTCTCTCTCTTTCAGTCTCTCTGTTAAACTCAGATCTGGTGCTATATCCTAGCAGATGGCTCATGGAGGCCCCGCCCTCACAAAGTGGCTGACAGGTGCTGGATAAAGCCAATCAGAAATGGTGGCGATTTGACTACAAACTCACTGAAGAACTATTTTTTTCTAGAATACAAAGAAAATATGGGAAAAAAAAAGAAGAAAAAAAAGTTACTGCATTTAAGAGAATAGACAGTCCAAATATTTCTGATACATTTTCAATGTGTATATAGACAATACAGAAATTTCATGGTGAAATCTTGGGAAAGAAATGTAAATATTGTACGATAACGCCATGTACAAGCAGACGACGCATACTTTATCTTCAGTTGTACAAAAAAAATGAAATCAAAGCAGAAAACGTCTACCGACGTGCTGGTTTCTATTCAGTTCTCGGCCCATAGGGCCACGTGTGAATAGGACGAAATAGAGTCAGTCGGACGATTTTATGTGTTTCTTTTGGAGTGTGTGTGTGTACGTGTGTGTGTGTGTGTGTGTGTGTATAACTGGCAGAAATGGAGATAACCTTAAACAATGTCATACACTCATAAGAGTGTAACAGAGTGGCTGTTCACTGCTCTTTGTGTGTGTTTGTGTGTGTGTGTGTGTGTGTGTGTAGACGAGTGGACTTCACCAGGTGAAGAGGACCTGCTCGGTTGCAGGACCGACTAAACTTTTTGGACCTCTGTAACTTGATCTTGTACCGCTGAACACTACTAGAACAAGCTTCTGATCCTGGCCATATTTATCGTTTATTTCTCTTGTGAGATTGGAAATATTCGTACCGCAGGCTATCGATCCAAAAAAAACAAGCGTATTAATGAACCGCCGAACCTCCAGGTCGAATAGAATTATCACATGACGTATTCGAATGTGACCGTCATCGAGGTCTTGGGGTAATTTTACAGTTTTGGGGCCTTATTTTTATTTGATTTTATTTGTTTTGTTTTTATATATAAATTATTTCTGTACAGTATTCTGTATTTATTTTAGCTGTTCTTGGCAATAATGCAACCCTGAGCGAACGCTCTGTAAAGCCTTACATGTGTATGTATAAAGCTTCTATCTATAATGTGTCACTCTTACTCGAGAGTTACAGCCTTCGTATTCAGTATTATCTCTAACAGATTCACGGATCTATTTTTTCACCCCTTGCAGTGTCATAGCTTGTTGTATATCGGTGTTACAGTACTGTTACTCTTTTTCCGTTGCAGCAGTGTGTAGGACGGCGTGACGAATCTCGCCGAACTCCGGTTGCGAGCTGTCAATTGTTCAGATTTCACTTCTTCGAAAAGGTGGTCACGTTTTTTTTTTATTATTATTATTATTATTATTATTGCTGTAGTACACAGTGTTATTTTTTATCTGTGTAATATTATATCTGACCACCGGAGGTCAGACAGGAAGAGATTACAGAGTAGAAGGATGGAAGCGCTGGTACAAGTTTCACGCTTGTAACATGGCACGTCAATGGAGATTCGTTAGAAAAACAGAAAGACACGGCTGACCTCAAACCAGTGCTCGTTCTCAGACTGTGAAAGAGAAAATGTACAGAGAGGTGGAACACTACGGTCTTATTCAAAACACTAAAGAGGACATGAGCATGATCGGATTCCTCAGTAACCGCTCTAAATACTGATCTGAAAACCATCCGAATCCCGACAGCGAGGACGGGAGAACAGAATTGTCCGTGCTCTCGCCGTCAATCTCTCCGCTGTCGATAAGAAAGAAACGATGCCCACCGATCGGGAGCGTCTGTGAGATCACGTACGAGGAAAAGGTGGCACGTTCTTCCTGTAGTAAGAAGTAAAGCCTCCTGATTATAGCCATGAAAATAGAGTATAATGATTAAAATCCCACACCAACATCCAACCTGTCAGTACAATGAGGCACCGTGTGTGTGTGTGTGTGTGTGTGTGTGTGTGTGTGTGTGTGTGTGTGTGTGTGTGTGTGTGTTGGGGTTGTGGCTTTAGAAAAAGCTGACTACCTTTTAAGATGTAAAAGTATACCTCGTGTCGGAGGTTAAAAAAAAGGATTCGTGAAAAAACGTTTCTACAACTTCGATATCTAACCTCGTCATCCTTCTCCTACACGAGATACCCGACAGATCAGATGCCGACGTGTACAAATACCTTTTAGTATTTCGTAAGCGTGTATGTGAGGGAGTGCGTTTCACATCCAGGAAATTCCATTCCCACCATTTAGTATCTGCCGTTATTGTTTTTATCTTTATCTTTATAGGAAAGACACTACTAAGAGTTCTGAGTGCAATATAACAGAATATGGATCTGATCTGAAAGCAGCCATTGTTGTTGTTTCGTCTGAGTGAATGTCCTGAACACTTTCCTTAACTTTCTCCTCAACGTCTGTTCGGTCACAAAGTGTCCCCCAGTTTAATCATCACGTAGGTGATTAACTTGTGTTTATTTTCCCCTCCTCGTGCTGAAGTCTGCACTGTTTGTGTCCCGAGGTCCTGGTGAAGTCCACTCCGAGCACAGAACACAGCTCTGTCCTTTTCACTCAGTGTCTCAAGGTTTTGTGTTCAGATTCTCAGTGTTGTCCATAGCTTTCTGCTTTTTATTGTCTTATGTTCATTCACTTTTCCTGTCCTGAGTTTTCTTTTCTTTCTTTAATTCATCTCTTTGCTTGCTCTGTATCTGACCAGTATGACCAATCGTCGCTTGTCAGCGTCGGAGGGTTTCTTTCTCTCCCCCCCCCCACCCCCCGAGCCGACGTGTACCCGAGTATATATTTTCTCTATGATATATACTTTACAGACGTTGACTTTGCAAAGTATGTTGTGCACTTGATTTTATTTGTTTCAGCTAGCTATGATGCTGAGGTTAGGGATAGTTTGTTGAAGTCTATTATTTCTTATTGCTCTTTTTTTTTCTTTCATTTATTTTGTGTTTCTTTTTTCTTTTTTTTTTTAGATTTTTATTGGTTGTCCTGAACAGCAGTTTTGTAAATATTGTGAACATTACAGGTCATACTGTGATGTAACATTGAAATAATGTTGCACCGATGTTTCAATTAAAAACTGATCACTCATACTTGACCTTCTTGTGTACTCAAGGCGGTTTGTATGTTTCTTTCTTTCTTTACTACTTTATTAGGGTTGCCAGATTGGGTCGTGTTCCCCATTTGTAAACAAAAAATTGCTATTTTTATATGAAAAGACTAAAGGAATTCACAGGGAATAGACTTGACTAGTCAAAATATCAAATTGAAAAGCTATAATTTGGTTTATTTATGTTACTGTATATTTGGTCTGTTTATACAGTGAATATAAAGACGGATATAATTCCATCAGCAAGGTTTTTCATGCAGTGATGATTCTTCCTTGGGCAGCATCCTTTTATTTAAGAGACGTTTTGATCACACACTTTTTACAGTCAAAGAAAAAACCTTTAGCTGAAAACAAAGTAATAAAAATGTAAACAAAATAAAGTGGATTATTTAGCAGTACAGATTTATTTGTGAACCGTTCAGTATATAAATATGTCCAGTAATATTTTGACTATATTGGAGTCATAAAGCTTTCTAAATCTATCAGCTCTAAATTCACATTCGTATGAGATAATGAGGTCTAGATTAAACTCAGGCAACAAGGCTGAGTCTTGTGCTACAAATTAAACCCCAAGCTTGGTGATTGTATACTATATTGTGAATGTCTTCTTTTTTTTTTTAAGTCACAGACTTGAATTATGGGATAGAGATATGTTTAAACAGGAAAAGTGGAAATCTATTTAAAATAAGCAATTTCTCTTTGTACATTTTCTATACACTCTCTTTATACTTTAGTGCTAAATAAAGGTCAGTCAATATAGACCCCATCATATTGTAATGAAATGCTGCCATCTAGTGGCCTAATAAAGAACAGACACTAAAGGTTATGAATTATGTAAATGTTTAGGGAAAATCTTCCACATTCATCAAACAGTTCATCAAGCATATATTTCTTCCTGGTCTGTCAGAACACATGAAATCACATCTACACTTTAAACTACCAACATTTATGTGATTATACAGTAATTTGGTAAACTTAGAAAATGTAAGTCTCTTTAAGGCTTTATTTGATAATTAATACTATTTAATGGGGACACAATTCGTTTATAGAGTTGCATCTTTAAGGGTCCTTCAGATGGACAGCTAAAGAACCCTTTAGGTTTATTTAAATATTACAACTCTTTACAACTCGGTTCATTTCAGTCAGTTCATCAATGAGAGTTGATTCTTTTAGGTCCCTAAAGTTTTTGTTTATTTTTTGTTCAGTATATATATATAATATGAGACGATGTGCAACTGAACATCCACCATTCTGGTAAGTTAATAAGTGAGACTCTGTGCCTGGTCATTAATTCATACTCACTAGAGGTTGTCATTCTTTGTATAACTAGAAATTAAATTGTTTAAAGAAATAAAACAATGCATTGCAATAGTGTATAGATTTATTAACTTGATAAATAATCCTAAAAATCAGATGGTGTACTAACAAATTTTGTTTCTACAAAATAATAGAAGAAACGCTTCATAAGTGAAAGTCGGCTTTCGAAGTTCGTTTAAAAGAGCCGACACAAAGAGCCGACTCGTCTCTATTAAGGTTTAATTAAAGGCACCTGCACATACCTTCCTATTTTCTCAGTCCTGGTCCGCCCTTTGTTTTCAACATTTTGTTCCCCTGTTTCAGGACTTTTTTGGGCGTTATCTGCTTCCTGAAATAGCTTAATTATATAAGCGTTTCGATTCGATTTGTGTGCGCTGAGATGGCGCAGGAGTGCGGAGTCAGAGTGCTGTGTCGGTTCAGACCAATGAACGAGTCAGAAGTCAAGAGAGGAAGCAAACACATCCAGTTTAAAGGCAGTGACACGCTGGTGGTCAGTGTATGTAGCATACTGATCATTTATTCACTAAATATAATGTTAATGAATGTTTCAAGACCTATGTGTAGAGTCCTAAGTGTGTGTGTGTGTGTGTGTGTGTGTGTGTGTGTGTGTGTGTGTGTGTGTGTGTGTGTTCAGGGTAAGCCTTATAAGTTTGACCAGGTTTTTCCACCCAACACAACACAGGAGCAAGTTTATGAATCCTGTGCTAAAGACACTGTCAGAGGTACATCACCTTGAAAGACAGTGAGAACACTCTCTCTCTCTCTCTCTCTCTCTCTCTCTCTCTCTCTCTCTCTCTCTCTTTGAAATTGGTTCTGTGGTCTGTGTCATATATAGATGTTCTGGATGGCTACAATGGCACCATATTTACCTACGGCCAAACATCATCTGGGAAAACACACACTATGGAGGTAAGTGTGTGTGTGTGTGTGTGTGTGTCTGTGTGTGTGTGTGTCTGTGTTAATCTTGACATGACCGTTTTACAGGGAAAGCTCCATGACCCTCAGATGATGGGGATAATTCCTCGTATCGCTCATGATATTTTCGATCACATTTACTCCATCCAGGAGAACCTCGAGTTCCATATTAAGGTGAGTCCTGACACTTATCGTTGTTGAATCTGCATACAATTTATTTATTTATTTATTTATTTTTCTTATTTTATTTTCTAATAGATCTGTTTTTTGAAAATATAAATGCACAAACCAATCAGTAATTTAATTCTTATTTACTAAATATGAACGTATGACTGGTGAAATTGGTAAACTTTTACTTCGGTCCCTTGGAGTCTCACTTCTGATCTCACACACGGTTACCTGGTTGTGTATATACGTTTTGTGATGTACACACTCATCACGTGATCTTGTGTCTTGACTCTTACAGGTTTCCTACTTTGAAATCTACTTGGAGAAAATCAGGGATTTGTTGGACGGTAAATGTTTATATCAGTGGTGATGTTAGTCATGAGATATAGCTAATTATTCATCAGATTGGATTCTGTCCAGTATTACATCATGTGTATTTGTCTATGTAGTGTCAAAGACCAACCTGGGGGTGCACGAGAATAAAAATCGTGTTCCATACGTAAAGGTAACGCAGTTCATTGCAGCTAATGTTTTTGTACTGACATCATTGTCAGAGTCTTGTATTTTGTGTCTGATTCCTCTAAAGGTTTCATGTCATCTCTGAGGGGTTTTTTTTTATCTCTCACCTCTTTCTTGTTGATCGAAGTCTGATGCTTTTGTGTGTTGTAGGGTTGTACTGAGCGCTTTGTCTCCAGTCCAGAAGAAATGATGGAAGTGATCGATGATGGAAAAGCAAACCGACACGTAGCAGTAACCAGTGAGGGCCTTTGACTTTATCACTTTTGAACCTTCATAATTAACTCGCTGGACTTATTTTTGTTTTGTTTTTCGTTAACAACATCGGTTTCCGGCCATTTCTGTTTTAGTGAGTTATTGTGAATTTTGCTGTGTGTCTGTGTGTGAGATATGAACGAGCACAGCTCCCGTAGCCACAGCATCTTCCTCATCAATATCAAACAGGAGCACCTGGATACGGCACACAAGCTCACAGGGAAACTCTACCTGGTCGACTTGGCTGGCAGCGAGAAGGTATTAATCAGTTCCTCACTGCCATAAATACAGGATACTAAAAATAAATAAACCATTTCAGGTCACTCTGGTGTAGGAAATGAATCAACTTCAGAAGTGGCTCCATTTGGAAAAAGCAGCTCGCTCCTTCATCGTGAATTTGTTTATTTATTTATTTATTTTATATTACAGGTGCCTGAGCTTCCTGTATATCTGTGGATGAAATAAGGCTGAGATTATGAAACGAGCTGTTCTGAGTGTCTCATGCTCTACACTGTGTCCTGTAGGTCAGTAAAACGGGTGCCGCAGGAACGGTGCTGGATGAAGCAAGAATGATCAACAAGTCTCTATCAGCTCTGGGCAATGTGATCTCTGCACTGGCAGAAGGGACTGTAAGGCATTTATTTAAGCTCTTTGTTGCTTGTCTGTCATGTAGGTTGCCAGATGTGTATGAAAGCCTCACTCCTAAATCCTATAGTACATTTCTTGACTACCACTAACGAATCAAAGGAAAAAAAACATGATAAACTGTAATCTTTGAAGCACCAGAAAATCCTCAAGGTGCTACGACAAAATATATATATGCTTACAGTTAATAACGGATGCATAGTATGGCCAGGTTCTGTCGTAAATGAGAAATAAGTTATGAAATAACTGTTTGCATTTTTAAAAAAATAATTACATTTTGATCTGAAATTTAAAAAAAAAAAAAAAAAAGTAGCACAGTGGGGAAAAAACAGCATACTTGGCAACCCTGTCATCATCACAGACCAGCTGTGTGTTAAATCAGAATAGACATTGTGCTTAGGAAATACTGTGTGTGTGTGTGTGTGTGTGTCAGAAAACCCACGTGCCGTACCGTGACAGTAAGATGACTCGGATCCTCCAGGATTCTCTAGGTGGAAACTGCAGGACCACCATCATCATCTGCTGCTCTCCATCTGTCTTTAACGAGGCTGAGACGAGGTCCACGCTCCTCTTTGGACAAAGGTGATGTGTGGATGTGCCCAAAAAAAAAGCACACGTAGTCGAATCGGGTATTTTGTCTGGACTGTTTCAAACTTGAGCATCTGAGTGAATTCATTAAAGATGTGTGGTTACTTTGTGACCTCATCACTTTGCTTAAATGTACCTCTAAGATTTACTTGTGTGTGTGTGTGTGTGTGTGTGTGTGTGTGTGTGTGTGTGTGTGGACAGAGCAAAGAGCATCAGGAACACGGCGCGTGTGAATTTGGAGCTGACTGCAGAGGAGTGGAAGAAGAAATACAACAAAGAGAAACACAATGGAGTTGACATGAAAGAGCTGATAGAGAAACTTCAGACCGAGCTCCATCAGTGCAGGACTGGTGAGAGAGACACGGATACAATCGTACTGTTGGAGGAAAACAAAGTTCTCCATATGAATCTAGAGTTTTATAAGAGTGTGTTTTCATTCCACTCGTGGTGTTTGTGTGTATCTTTGTTTGTCTAACGTCTGCAGGATGACTGGAGTTTAAATCTCAGTTTAAGTTCCATTGCATCCCACAGAACGACCAGTAGGTTGTAGGAACAGGGAAGGCACTGACTGTGTGTGTGGTGTATCTCAGGTGTGTACGTTCCTGTGATGGAGCAGTTGAGTGAAGAGCTTTGTGAGCACACACCAATCATCAGTAACAGATTGGCGACTGATGCATCAGTCGTGGAAAGAGTTCAGTGCGAGAAGAACATCAACAACTTGTTCCTGCTAATGGATGATAAGGTGTGTGTGTGTGGAATGACTTTACATCTTCACTGCACCGACAGATACAGATACGAAGCATGAGGTCTACATCTACTGATCATTTGAGCCATTAGAATGAATAAGCGATGGTTTACGTCTCTGCAGGACGAAGAGATTAACCTACAGACGCAACTGGTGGAGAAACTGAGGCTGCAGATGGACGTTCAGGAAGAGGTCTACAGTATACCATAAACAAATCTATCATAGCGTACATCTGGATTGGGGAAACTTGAGCACTAGAGAGTTTAGTTCATGGTTCTTACTTTTCTAACAGGGTCTTTTAATTTTAGGGAATGTAAAATCTCTATTAAAAAACTTTTTTGACTGACAGCCAGTGTAACACAGTTTTTCATGAGTAAGATTGTAGTTGCAAAGCTGTGCAGTCTTCAGTATGAAGTTATATTCTGTACCGCTATACTATTATATAGTAGCTGAAGCGTTTCGTTCTGCTGTGTGTAGTTCTTGGCCTCGTCGCAGCGCGACTGCGCTCGTGTTCAGGAGGAGATTTGTTCTCTGCAGAGAGACAACCAGGAGATGAGAGGAGAGGTGAGGGACATGCTGTCTGCTCTGGAGGAGCTCGCCCTGAAGTGCGATGAGAAGAGTCATGCGGCGTCTGACTGGACACACACTGACCGCACGCTGAGCGAACAGCTCGGCGTGAAGAACGTGAGAGCACTCAACCACACACAAACTCACAGCTGAGGAGAAGGTAGGACAATATATAGACATTCATGCTCCAGCTAACAGAACATCGTGTGTGTGTGTGTGTGTGTGTGTGTGTAGGAGATGCTAGCGGCCACTCAGGGCGAGCTAGCAGAGCTGCAGGAACTCTACGCTGTTCAGAAGAGGAGGATGGTGGACGTTCTACGTGTGCTGCTCAGAGATCTGGGCGACATGGGAACCTCCATCTGTGTTGGAGAAATCAAAATGGTACACAAACATCCAATTCTGCCATCCAAAAATAACATCCCGCTGAGTTCTGACCATCGTTCTCTCGCGCGCTCTCGTGTTGTAGGTGTGTGAGGCTGGGGTCTCTATAGAAGACGAGTTCTCAGTGGTTCGACTTTTCCTCACGAAGCTCAAGTCTGAATTAAAAAGCCTCCTGAATCGCACCCAACAGTTAGAGTCCACCCAAGAGTGCGCTTCGATCAAGATCCAGGACAGCGAGACCGAGCTCGCATCCTGTCACGTCCTCATCTCTCAGGTGACGTGGCAGACCGTTCATTCTCGAGCTTTGTATCTTTCTCTCTCCCTGATGTCCGACGAACAGTCCGATGTCCTCACTGCTTACGTGAGGAGATCGGATCTATAGAAATAAATCTCTACACGGACATGGCTAACATTATTTATATCTAACTCGGAAACAAATTCACGGGATAAAAAACAAAAAAATTGACTATAAAAATGTCTATGTAATGAAACTATAGTGTGTGTGTGTGTGTGTGTGTGTGTGCGTGCAGATATTTTTAAGCTGTATTTAAAGCAATCATTTGAAAATATGCATTAAATTCCAAAATAAGCTTAAACACGACACGGCACTGAAGAGACAAAAGCATCGCTTCAGCGGGTGTCCGTGTTTACAATCGTTCTCGAGAAGCGACGACGAAGGCCGTCCTGTACTCAAGTGCTTCCCTTCTTGTTGCCATGACTACAGTACCAGGTGAAGATCAGGTCTTTGACCGAGAGCACGCAGAAAGCCGAGGAGACGAGGAGAGCGATGGAGGAAGAGTTAACCAAACTTCATACATACGGTAACTCGACACCGAGCCGGTTATGATGTGAATCAGTTAACGATGTCGTGGTGAGATGAAGCAGAGTTGCTGCCACCACCTTGTGGTTTTTACATCTAGTCGTTTTTTGATTTTTGAAATCGTTTTGTAGGTACGTTTTACGTTGTGGACGTTAAATCAGTCCCTGAAAATTATTCCGGAAATTAGAAATTAATTCTGTAGATTTCTGTAAAACCCGAACAAGGAATTTTATCCCATTTTTGTCGTAAACAAAGATATTTATATATGTCTGCTACCCCACGTGTATAGGAGGAGAATTGAAGGGTAAACAGTTTGGTGCTGAGTTTCAGCTTTTCTTTTTTTTGCAGAAAGCAACCAGGATTTGTGGGAGTCTGAGAAACAGAAAGAGCTCCTGAAGGTGAAGCAACCGCAGCAGAGCCAAGTATTATACTGTACAGTGTCCTGTAGAACATCGGGTCCTGAATTTATCAGTACGGTCGTATGCAAAAGTTTAGGCACCCCGACTTAATATTTTTTTTTTTTTTTAGTAACTGAAGGACTCAATAATATTTCTGTAGTGAAATGAGGTTAATCGGATTAACAGAAAATATGCATCAATACGAAATTAGACGATGCATAAATTTGGGCACCCTTGCCATTTAGTTGATTTGAATACCTGTAACTACTTAGCACCGATTACATTGGAACACGCAATCGGTTTGGTGAGAACATTAAGCCTTCGTAGACAGGTGCAATCAATATGAGAATAGGTGTTTAAGGTGGCCAATTGCAAGTTGTCGTTCTCTTTGACTCTCTTCTGAAGAGTGGAAACATGGAGGCCTCAAAACTACTCTCAAATGACCTGCAAACAAAGATCGTCAGGGGTTCCTAAACTTTTGCACACAACTGTAAGTGTTCGTGTGTTTTTGTGAAAAAATACAAGTGGAACCTGTGTGTGGTAGTGTCCTCTGATTGAGGGTCCTACAGAGACTCAGTCAAAGACGTTGGTTCAACTACGTGAGGAGCTCAACAACAAGCAGAAGATGCTGAACAAACTGAAGGAGTAAATGAGCACACACACACACTTTCTTGAAACACTCATAAAGATGTTTCAGTATTAAAAATCGTTCTTAATTTCCCTCTCAGGTCAAACGAGATTTTGGTGCTGGAGCACAAAAGGCTGCAGTTTGAATATGAAACCCTGAGGGTGCGAGAGCAGGAGAAGGATCTCAAACTACAGGAACTAATGTAGGCCTTATTGTAGAAAATGACACGATCCTGCAGAGAGATTTAAACACACACGTGTGCGCCAATGTAACCCTGTTTTGGTTTTGTACTGTACACAGCATGTCTGACGAGGAGACGGAGCACACCAGCGATGAGATGAGAGACTTCGAAGAGACACTGGTGAGTTAGAAAGTGTTTCTCTTCATATGAATCAGAATCAGATTTATTGGCCAAGTGTGTTGACACACTCAAGGAATTTGGTTCCAGTTGAGATGAGATACAATATAGACAGAATGAGTAATCTCACTCTCACTCATCTTCTACCGCTTATCCGAACTTCTCGGGTCACGGGGAGCCTGTGCCTATCTCAGGCGTCATCGGGCATCGAGGCAGGATACACCCTGGACGGAGTGCCAACCCATCACAGGGCACACACACACTCTCATTCACTCACACACTCACACACTATGGACAATTTTCCAGAGATGCCAATCAACCTACCATGCATGTCTTTGGACCGGGGGAGGAAACTGCCCGGTTTCTGGTTCTTGTGTCGCACAAGTCCTGTGGGCAGGGGGGTGCCAATATATATAAAACATAGAACTCTGTAGCGAAGATGAGATCAGAAGAATGTCTCAGAAATCCATTAGAATCTATAGACCTCTTAGTTCCTCAGGAGCTCTTAGTTACACAAATCCACTCCACTATAAACCATTTTAGAAAGGACATCATTTACATTTACTTGTTTTCTGTCCAGTGTCCCCCAGATGAGGATGAGGTTCCTCTGTGTTTCTTCCTCATATCTCAGGGAGTTTTTCCTCACCACCGTCACCTCAGGCTCGATCATGTTAGAGATAAATAGTAAAAAAAAAAAAACTATTTTTATCCCGTTTCTATGCTTCTGTGTTCCTTGTTAAAAAGCGCTACACAATAAAGAAATCTTTCGCTCTGTATCTGTGGGTTTCTGTTTCAGGTCCGACAGCTCCAGTCTTTACATCATTTGCGGAAGATGTTTGTGCAGGATCTGACCACACGTGTGAAAAAGGTACCTTGTGATTATGATCTTGTGTTAAACTTTCTTTGCTTGCTGATGTTTTGGGACCCGGGAGCTGGACAGACCAAGCTGGATTTCTCAGTAGTAACTAAACCTTTTGGTCTGTCGACTACATCCACAGTAAGTGTCGACGCGATCAAACCTTAAGCTCTAAAAACATATCGAACATCAACGTTCTCACACTTCAGCATGTTCTTGTTGGTAAAACTTGCTCAGAATCTTACGAGAGCACTTCTAACGTAACGATGGTGATGTTGGTGAATGACAGAACACTGAAGCGGACTATAAGGATGGAGGGAGCTGCGTGTTACATAACCATAAGATGTCCTTTCTGGAGCACAATCTAGAACAGCTCACCAAAGTCCATAAACAGGTAAACACACAAGGTCTGAAGTCCAGACACGAAGCACAAGGTCCGGCATATGATTGTGTGTATACACACAACTATCTCAAACTATTTGCTTGAAAATTTCTAAATGTTAGGCTTAGAAGAACTTGTATATTTGTTTGAATTAGTGTATTGAGACCTGTTTTATGGCTCAAACGAAGATCTGATGCGTGTAACACAGTTCTTGTTGTTATTTTTTTTTTAATCATATTTAACAAATAGATATGAAATATTTTGTTATATGACTCGAATGCTGTAGAAAGTCCACATTAAACCGTAAGAAGTAAAAAGTCATGCTTGTAATGACTTTGGAATAAAGTAAAAGTGCAAGTATGCCGAAGTCCAATAGGAATCATCGCCTCACAACATAATCTTCCGAACTTAATCCTCTTAATACGTCACAAAAATAAATGACGTCATAGCAATCCGTATTCAAATTTACCGATTTAAATCTTCCGTATTTTCGAATTCTTTTGGAAACAAATAGAATCTTCCATAGAGCAAGAATATCTCAAACTCGAAACGTGTAACGGACGTATAGAGTTTGGTCTAAGATTAAACATATCTTTTGGTTTATTGTATTCTTTTGATGAGAGACTAGAAACAGTGATATTTTAGTTCTGGGTTTTCCTGTTCTAGAACACACTTGTATTAAAATGGTTCATTTACATTATGGTTTAAGTTGGTCTACCCGTCATAGTATTCAGGTGAATTTATCCAAGTACTTTATGGTCTGTGTGTTTCTCTCTCTCTAAAGTCATGTTCCTTCTCTCTGCAGCTGCTACGAGAAAACGCAGCCCTGCGCTGTGAGCTGCCCAAACTGGAGAAGCGTCTGCGTGCGATGACTGAGCGGGTGAAGGCTCTGGAGTGCAAGCTGAAAGAAACCAAACAGAGAGCATCACGAGAGCGTAGCCTCTACCGGCAGGAGGTGGACCGGATCAAAGACGCAATACGAGCCAAGAACGTGGCCTGCTGCGGACCTGCCGCTCTCATCGGTGAGTCACGTGGAGTTACACACGAGGTTATTTAATCTCAAAACCAAAATGACTACTTCATCATTTCTAGATTGTGCAGGAAAATTGCATTTTCTTCGGATGGTGAAATTAGAGAAATGCAAAATTTAAAGTGGCAAATGTTCTGTAGATTTGGGTCAGAGTTTATGGTTATGATGTGTTCTTGAACATAAATTCTTATACGTAAAAATGACTTAACTTCAAGAGAGGAAAAAAAAGTAAAAAAAGTAAGGCTGTTGAGGGAATGTAACTATAAAGTGTGTGTGTATGTGTGTGTGTGTGTTACAGCTAAGCCTATTCGTGCTGGCCACCATCACACCTTTTCTGTAACTGCTAGGAGAGGAGGACCAACCATCTATAGCTATCACCATGCTTAATCTGTGTGTGTGTGTGTGTGTGTGGTCTTTTCACTGTCTTGTGGTAAATTATTGGAATAGATGTGCAGATTTCTTCCTGTGGTTTTGGCTGTTTCTTCACAACACTGTCACTCAATTTGAACCGATGAAATTAAATATCTTCTTTCAGAAGTGTGTTCTCTTTTATTCCTGAGAAGCTTTGATACATTGAGGTTCTGTTTAGTATTTTTGAAAGGGGTCTCCAGCGTCACTGCTTTTTTAGTCAATGGTAAGATTGTTCTTTAAGAGTTTCCCCCCCAAAACAGCACATCACTGAGGATTTTATTTACGTACTAGAGGGAAAATTCCAGAATGTTCCATAAAGGCATTCTTACACAAATTAGTCAGGTGTATTACAGCATGAACATATTGAACTACATGCACTGGGGTGTGTGGATATGGGAGTCGCTGTGGTTCCTCTTGTGCATTTCTCTTGCTGATGTGTTGTGCGATTGCTATTTATTTTCCCAGGCTGGCTGCCTTGGTGGTGTTTTCACCTCTTTTGAATGTTATGAATGTGAGTGTGAGCCCTGGAACTTCTCCATCAGCATCGTTGGCTCTTTACACGCTAAACAATACGTGTTACTGCTCAAGTTCTGATGACATTGTGTAAACATTTCTCGATGTGTCTTGACAACTCTATTCACATTCAGATCTGCTGCAGAATGAGTTAGTTTTGTGGAAACTCCTTTAAAATGTGCAGCCCGTCCAAACTAGTTCTGACCCCTGTGGCCTTCCAGACTTGGTATTTAGGCTGCTTTTTTCAGTGAATTCTGAGTATTGTTCTTTTTTTTTCCCCTTGTTAAGCAATGTGTGTTTGTGTATTAGAGTGAGAGGGAACACATGATTATTTCCTAAAGTTCCCTATGAATTACTTCTAAAATATAGATTTTTGATCTCATGCCTTTTTTTTTTTTAACTGGCCTATAGATTTTAATGCCTGGTTACTTTTTAATTAATTCTTATTTCTCCAGTTAATTGCTAATGTAACCCATGCACTGTCTATAAAACCATGCGTTCGCTAACTAGTCTATGAGCATGAAATAAAGTTTGCTCTTTTATTGCCTTTGGCATCGTCCTGTAACAGCAAGCCGCTTCACTTTTAATCCGAGTTTGCAATAAAACCCTAGCCTGTGTGGCTCAATTTAATTATTTGCCTCCATTAATTAGTGTTTTTAACCAGGTCACGGCACCACCTACACCCTGCACTTTGTTGTTCAGATGTTTAGGAGTATTTCTATCATCTATTATCTGAAGACGTTAATTACTGTTGTAATTCCTGTCCTCAGGTACACCATTAGGCAAATGTGTGTGTTCAGGTAATTTACTTGTTTGTATGTAAATGATCTGATCAGAGGAATAATTTGTAATGAATCAGATGTAGTCCTGCACTGCAGTATGTTATACAGTTACTAACTGTATACTTGCCATTGGATCTGACAAAGTTCTACATCAAGGCCCATCGTAGTGGTTCTGTAAACCTGGCAATGTTTTGTCACTCAGAATTGAACGCTAGTTTGACGGGCTATGAATAAACTCTATGTAGATCCAGTACACTGAGAACTTTGATATACAAAGCATCTGATCTCTGAAAGATCCAGTGCTGTCTGACTTTAATCCTGTGCTAATACAGTAACCATAACCACATTCCTCAGTGCTGATTTATCAAAGCTTACTCTAAATGTTACATGTGCTAAAAAAAAATCCGCTTCAATATCAGAATCCGTTAATGGGAGTGTAATCCTCTAGATGCATATAGTACTGTCCTGGTATTAAGGCACCGTGTGTGTGTGTATGTGTGTGTGTGTGTGTGTGTGTGTGTACACACTAATATGAGAAAACCTGACAATTTTAGATTATATTTACGTTAATAATCTATCCACTACTAATGACTGGAACATAAATGGATTTAATAGCCATTAGTAACACCACAGGTGACAATATCACAAACTGGATAATGAGCTTTTAAAAGCAGAAAGAGTTTCCTCTTGTACATGAATCGAGTCAAAAGATCCGATTCACTGAAGAGTCGGATCTCCCCTCACGAGTTCACGTGTGGATTTAGAGCCACGCCCACTGATGAACCAATAATAAGACACTGAAGATACATTGAAGCATCTCCAAGCTTCTTCATACAAAGCAAAATGCGCTACATCACGTTCGGGTAATATTAGGGTGAGTGAGTCTGACCTGACGCGGTTCTTCTTTAAACGTATTTCGGATTATTGAAAAGAAAGATTATTTTCTCTTTTTGTATTTTGGTGTGTTTTTGGTTATGTTCGACGCACGCGCTTACCTCGGAGCAGCAGGTGTGCGCGTGCGTCCGGGTTAATCAGGACAGCTACACCTGTCTGTCTGATCTCTGTTTTTGTCTGTCTGTCTGCATGTCTGATCTCTGTCTGTCTGATCTCTGTGTCTTTCTGTCTGTCTCTCTGTTTGTCTGATCTCTGTGTCTGGTCTGATCTGTCTGTCTGATCTCTGTGTCTGTCTGATCTTTGTGTTTGTCTGTCTGATCTCTGTGTTTTTCTGTCTGTCTCATGGGGGGGGGGGGAGATGGTTTTGGGGAATCTCTAGCTAAAGCACGATCTGATTTATCCACTGAATTAATTGTTTAATCCATTTGCAGTGTTTTCCTAAAATGTACTTAAGTATTAATTAAGGAGTAATGCATTAAGGGTTAAGCTTTTACAGAAAAATAATCAATGACTGTGGTGTCATGAATGTTTTTAGGTTGTCTGTGTCTTAGGATCATCATTTGAGTCATGATTGCTGAATGTGTGTATAAACTTTGTAATGCAACCAGTTAAGGAACTGAATAAATATTGTAATCGTTCCAAAAAATTTAAATGTCACCGCAAGTTCAAATCCCTGAATTAGTTTTTCTTCAACAGCTTCCTTACTGTTGTAAGTTTATTTGAATCTTTTTCAAACATTGAAATTTAGGAATTACACAACACTGTAATATATATAATAGCTCTAATGTGTTGTAGGAAAATCACCGGATCTAAACGACAGAGCTCTCATTAGAGTTTAGAGACATGGTTCAGTTACCCATATCATCACACTTCAGGCACACACACACTCCGGATGAGTGTCTGGTGGAATGACGTGAGTGTGTGTGTGTGAGATGGAGTGTTAGGTGTGTGTGTGACCATCTGAACATCTAAATTCCTGAGTCGGCCTGGCAGCAATTTTACTACAAGTGCACAAAATATGAGAATACAATTTTCAAACTGAATTTAAAGGAATACATGGTGGATTTTTTTAACCTGTTCCATCTGTGTGAAAGAACGAGAGATCACTATGGGGAAAGATTTTACACAGTTTGAGTGGAAAATTAACATTTTTTTGAGCACTGTAAATGTACAGTACATTTTACTGCAGAGTTTATTTTTAATTCTTATTCTATTTTACTTAAATGTTGAACGACTGCCCCAAAACATCTGTACCCGAACAACCGTTATCAGTTTAACCTTAAGTATAGCCAATATCGAGCTGACATTTTTGCTTTAAATAACTAAATTATTTTTTAAATGAGACACTAAAAAACACGAGGAAATCTAAACTCAATCCAAAAACTTTACTCTATAAGTAAATATTTTCATTACATTAACATTTATACAAACACCCACTTCAAATCATTTCTATTTGTTCCAGGATCAGATCAAATTCATTCTTTTATCTGATATCTAATCCACCGGTTCTCCGGTATCCTGGTTATCAGATCAGCACCAATTATATTTTTTCCCCCCAGTGAAAATCTATGTTCATATATCAGCATCTAGCTCTGTACGTGTTCTATAGTGATTGGGATGTGAAAACGATAGGTTAGAGTAGTCCGTTGGGTTTCCTATACGTAATTAAGATCCATACAGCACACAAGATGATATTTCAAGACTAAAGATTTCGACTTCCAGTTTTAATGCTGGGAGTGAAAGCAGAACCATTAGACATTGCCCTTTTACAATGGGCTCATACTGAGTCCATCTGCTACAACACACACACACACTTTATCTAGCTCGCTCACTATGATTCCACCATGTATGTACACACACACACACACACACACACACTCACACTCACTCACTCACTCTCACTCTCTTTCTTTATAATAAATCGACAGCTTTGATCTCTAACAGTTTTCCTATAGACAGAAGAGAAGCTTAAGTTTAATCTTGTCTCAAAGTCTTACTGAAAAACATTTCAGCTGTACTGAACTATTAAAGGTTTCTCTCTCAGCTTCTAAACAGGCGACTCATGGAGGGAATGCTGAGTAACTCTGTAATCATCTAATCATGGAAGTCTTCCTCAAACTGACCGGGCTTCTTCTAGGCACGCTGCTTTCCGATTGGCTGACAGACGTCCTGTCTCGGGATTTTACTCTAGCAGACATTGAGCAGCTTCATGTGTCAGGTGACGAGAAACAAACAAGAGACGTCGGGTGGAGGTTGTTGTACCGATGTTAGAGTCATTCATAATTCATCCAGGTGTCTGGGGAACGAAGGAGAAACCGATGGAATATAACGACAATTAAAATAATCAGTCCTTCGTTTTATTCTTCTTGCTCTCAGGTCTAATCCAACGTGATAATCTCAGTAAATTAAATCTGATCATAACATTTTAAATGTCTTCTTTTGAGTAAGACTCAGAATTCTTTACTGATGTACGCTTACATTTTTATTGTATATATTTGTATAAAATGATTGGACACTTGGAGTTTACATGCTTTTTTTTTATTAGATTTCCTGACTTATAGCGGGTGTAAACATGATTCTCCTTTTAGTAGAGCTAAAGATAGGAAAATGAAAAACTCTTGAAATATCGGAATGTTGTGTTTATTCGCAAAATCACGTGAAGTGCATTGGTAAAGGAGACGTGTGTATTTGTAGCTACTCCACACCCTGGAGGGTTTAAATGCTTCACCTGTGAAAATGCTGAAGATAATTACTCCTGCAACCGCTGGGCTCCTGATGAATACTGTCCAAAGGGTACACACACACACACACACACACACACACACACACACACACACACACACACACACACACACACACACACACACACACACACACACACACACGTGCATGTCTGTTCTTCATAATTTGAGTTTCTCTCACTCACTCACTTACTCACTCATTTTCTACCGCTTATCCGAACTTCTCGGGTCACGCCTGTGCCTAAATTTGAGTTTGTATACAATAAATATTTTTTTTATAGATTTTATTTGATCATTTCTTCTTGATAATCAGCTACAGAAGGTTCTTTGCTTTCTTTGTACACTCCCTAAACTCTGTCGGAACCTTTTACTAATCTTTAAGCGCTCTCACTTAAAAGACAAAGTATTTTAAACCCCCCCCCCACACACACACACACACACATACACACAGTATTCTTACCTGCACATTTCATTATGAACGTCTCGATAAGTTGTACATGGGGATACGTGTTATTTTTTTTTCCAGTCGGAACTCACAGGGGATGAAAACTTTTGAACTAAACACCGTCAATAATATCTGATGAACTGAACTGATGGAGGAAATTTGAAGTGTTTTTGTGATAGAAGGATTCACAGAAAATACATTAGAAATTAATTTATGGTGAAAGCCGGAAAAAAGTAAAGTATTAATATTTAGTTAAAAAAAAGGAAAAAAAGATATTTTATTATTTATTCATTTCTGATTGAACAAATAGGTTTATGAATGACGACTGGTGTGTTTTTATGATCCTGTAAAGACACCGGATTCTGTTACACGCGTCACCGGATGAACTCTGACGGCGAAAGTGTCTCCGTCACGAAACGCTGTGTGTATCAGGACGAGTGTGTGTCCACAGGCTGTGTGCAGCACCAAACCCACATGGTATAAAACATACAGTCGCTCCATACACACATCACACTGTCCTGTAGACTCGTTTCCTGCTTGAAAAAAGTATTTCAGGTTAATCTTTATTTAAGGCATCTTCATTATTATTATTATTATTATTATTATTATTATTATTATTATTATTATTATTATTATAGAATTTAAAGTTAACTCCATTATATTTTACCTAAAATTGATTCCACACCATTGAATCACAGAATTGTCGAATTCGTCCATGACAACGAGAAATTTCTAACCTAAAAATAATTTTAAGAAACAGTTTCGTTTTCCATCGTCTATCTTTAAGATATTTGATCATCTTCTGCCACAGAGGCTGAAAAACATCTCTAACTCATACTTGACATCACAGTATAAATGTATAATGTAGAAATAAATACGTTTATAATTATTTAACATATTTCTGGGTGAGATCTTTTTTAGATAAAAAAATAAACCCTAAATAGTGTCCAAATCTAAATACAATAGATATTTTTAAAAAAAAAAAAAGGACAGAGTTATTTTCATAAGTTTAATTTAATATATGTATATATTGCTTATTATCTCAATTAAATTTTGTGCATTTAAACAGATCTAATCTCAACATAATCTTATTAAATACCAAAAATCCGAATCCGTAATGACTGATTCTGAACTGATTCAGTCGAACGGCTCGTTTACGTTTACTATGACTTTAAATCCAGGATTAAAAAGGTAGGTTCAAATACTTTTACCAACTTTTCACTCGCTGCTGTTTAAACTTTGCAGGTCTGCATTTCCTGTTGCGAAGGAAACATCTGTAACCTGCCGGTACCGTGGAACAAGACGGAGGCCATCTTCTCTGCAATCTCCCCATTAAACCGAGCAATCGGAGTGTCTCCTGGGAAAACCAGCGTGCTCTGCATCATCACCACCACCTTCCTGGTTAATAACTTCATTTAGTGTTCCGCTTCTACTTCTCGGTAAGCCAGTGAAGTTGTTTCATATTGTGATCTGTTGTGCACATGGAGTCATTGAGAACAGCTCTGTGTATGGGTTAGAGACTGTAGCAGTGAGCAAAAGTCATGAGGCAGAGATGGAGGTAGCAGAGATGAGGATGTTGAGGTTCCCTTTAGGAGTGATGAGGATGGACAGGATTAGGAACGAGCACATCAGAGGGACAGCTCAGGTTGGCTGCTTTGGGGTTAGCTCATAGAGGCAAGCTTGAGATGGTTTGGGCATGCACAGAGGAGGGAGATGGTTATATTGGTAGAAGGATGTTGGAGATGGAGCTGCCAGGTAAGAGGTCAAGAGGAAGGCCAAAGAGAAGATAGATGGATGTGTTAACGGGAAAAGACGAAAGTAGAGAAAGTTGAGACACAAATTTAATTTAATGGCTGGTTTAAGTCAAACCCTACGAAGGAGCTTGAATAGAATTTGATCTATTTTATCGGCTATTGCACACAGTACAATACTACACCATAACATTGTAGTTATCCATCTAGAATACAGTACTATAATATTACTGCATTGTTATATAAAAATTCTGTACAATATTTATATTATACTATACTTTGTTATACTAGGATATGCAATGCTGTATTCTATAATATTACACTATACTATAGCATAGTTCTGGAGCACATAAACAAAAAAGCTCTAGCGAGTGATCGAGTAAAGTGTGCTGCTATGTAGAATCTCCCAATCTTTTTGTGTGTGTGAAAAATTCAGTGTCCTGTGATTTTTCACCAAACTCACAAAAGTGTGTCAGGGAGGTGAAGACTAACACTTCGGTGCACTCAGTTTTCTCCCATCGTACGTTAAAGACAACGTCAGCACCCTATAATAAGCATTAACCGTAATCAGGACATTCAGGCAGAACAAAATATCAGAGAAATATTTCGATTCAAATTTTATTCATGCTTTATTTATTTTTTATCCCATACAAAGCTTAGATAAATATACTTTTTAAAAAAATGTTCTTAGTGTTAAAGAAAACAGTGGAAGTTGTTTATTGTGATCTTTTGGTCACAAAAATATTTAGAAAAATATATATAGAATATATTTTTTTGGGTATTTCTAGTTCCAGACTGAGTCAAGTCCACATTCTTAAACCTTTCTCTGGTTAATTTCCAAAGCGCCTTGTTTTGTTCACTGGTTCTGAATTTGTCAAACCTTTGTTTTAGATCCTGGACTAAGGCAAATTTCTAAAGGCACTTTGATCCCCACATACAAAACTTAGTCTCGACGCCCCCTAGTGGCCATCCTTAATTCCTACATTAACAAAAAAAAAAAAAAAAAAAAACCCCAGTGAAGGAAACAAAGAGAGACTGTTATATAAATGATACACGCAGCAGTCCTGCTGATATACTCGTATAATAAAAAAACATGAAAGAAAGAGATACACACTAACTGGATAATAGTCAATTTTTTTTCAGGATGGGTGGAAACGTCTTCAAATGCAGCTTCATTACATGAATCCAGAGCTGGAAAGAGAAAAAGCGACAAGTCAAAACAATACGAGCTTCGTCTCGCAGTGCAGATTTAACAGTAACAGAATAACAGTAAATGTTGCTCTATCATTTTCCATCCATAGATTCTTGCTCGTTCCATACTAAGGGTTAGTGAGTGTGCTGTTTACACTGCAGCCCTTGATTTGCCACTACATTTCTATAAAGGCTTTGTTTTATCGAAGAGGGTGAAGAAAAAAAAAATAAATAAATACAACTCGAACTGATGAACAAGGCTCATTGTTACAGAGATCCAGGAGTTGTTTTAAAGCGACTACACAATACCTCCTAATTATATGATTATGCAAACTAGAATTAGAGGACTTCAATACAGGTCGTATAAAATTTGTGTTTATGATCCACGCCACACCTTTTGCCAAGCTCTATGTAAACACACTGCTAAAACTGTCTAACTGTCTAAATGTTTATTTCCCATCATTCCGTACATTGCTAGCTGAAAAAAAAACTGAACAGCTAACAGAAGGTGAGTTACGGGTTATGGTTAGGTGAGTGTGTTCCTTACTTCTTGCGGTCTTTGTCCTTCTTCAGGTTAGAGTTGGAGTTGAACGACTGACCCTGCAGGAGCTCGGCTGCGGCTTTCTTCTTACTGAAGGAGTTCATCTCGTCCTCTAGAGTCTTCCTCTTCTCGTCCAGCTTGCTCTTATCATCAGCATGCGAACGCTTCAGCTGCTCAAACTTGCCCTGGAGCTACACACACACACACAAAATGGTGTTGTCATGATCTCCTTCTTTATGGCATGTCTGGAATGCTAAGTCAACATTTTAGAGGAAAAACAAAACAAAAGCTTTGAATATTATAGAGGATTATAGAGGATCACGCCAAACTGAACAAAATGATCTTAAAAGCCCTTACAAGACTGTATTAGTGTGGAAATGCATAAGGAAACAGAAGAGCTTGATTTATTACTCCATCAGTGAGAAAATGGATTGAGAGCTCTCTGCTTAATCCCCTACATCTCTCCTTTAATCTGCTCTATCTGTGGGTGTGTGTGTGTGTGTAGTATATTCCTCTCATTCCCTCCTTTTCAGTGTGTGTTTAATCTGTGTCAGACTGTGAGGATGGATACCTCTCTCTCGGCCTCCTTCAGTTCCGTTTCTTTCTCTTTAACGCGCAGGACAAACATCTGCCTCATTTCCTCCTCCCTCCTCTGCAGCTCCAGCAGAAACTCCTGACGCTTTGCCTCGTACGTCTCCTGCAGGCTGAGAAGACACAGATTACTGTGCATCATCGGATCTGTCTAGCAAATGCGACCTGGCACAGCCTTGATAAATAACATGTTCGATCATATTTCAAAAAAATAAAAAAATGTCCATCCAAATATTGCTAATGATCAGACACACACACACACAAACAGATGATCCATGCCCATTAAGGCCATCGTTTCTACCTGACTGGTTTGCTGTCAGCGTCCGTGTCCTTAAAGCCCATCTCCTCCAGTTTGCAGCGTCTATAGAGCTCGTAGTGGCGCGTGTGCGTCTGCTCCCGCAGGTCCTCCATGTTCACACAGATCAGCATCTCCCGCAGCTTCACAAAATCACAATGGTTCTCGTTCTCCACTGAAACATGACAACTGTGCTTCAGAAAATCTATGCTGAACACACAAACAGCATGAAAACACACACACACACAACATACCTTGTACCACACCCCAGGGATACTGTCGTGCTTTCACCATCTTATTCCCAATCTTCACTTCCTCTGTGCTTCCCACCACTGCAAACGGCAGGTGACCCTGGAAACAACACACAGAAATTGTCATCATTTGAGGAGTCGTACATCTACCAATGATACATTAGTAAGCTGTTGTTATTATAAAAAAAATATTTCCTCACACGATTCCTGATGTTTTTGCTTTCGGGAAACACTGGGACAAACACACGGCATCGTACACGAAACAAAAATGGCAGCAAAATGCCAGCGTACTGCGTTAGTATTGCATATACGCTCCCCCGATTTAAATCCTTCATTAGAACCCTTGCGTCGTTGATGGTGCTCAAGCTTCTGACTGCCGTTGTTATAATGTCACAACAGACTTTATTAAAAGGTCACATTTTATTCTAGCTCTAATAAACATTGTACTCACGTTCATGGCGCTGTTGATCTTGGAGACAGTCTCGTCGTCAGTGGGGAACTGATAGATCTGCACGCCATTGCTCACCAGCTCGCTCATGATCTTAATCTTAAACTTGTGCAGCTCGCTCTTAGAGATGGTGTCGGCCTTCGCGATGACGGGGATTATGTTCACCTTTAAAAAAAACAAGGAGCGTGCACGACGTCAGGTGTAAAGTCACGGCTGTCTAAAAATAACAACGTAGACACACTGTGATGAAATCGAGCTCAAACAAGTAACAGAAATTTAGGAAGCTGAAAAATTGCTGCTGGTAAATTGCAGGTTACTAAAACAAGCATGTACTTCCATCTAAAACCGAAGCTCAATTCCAGACAAAATCTAAACAGGCCGTACAAAGTCTAGCTAAACTACGAGCCAGTCGGTGGAAGATATAATCCACTATGTACTGTAATAAATCCAATGAGAAAACTTATCTAATATCAGAAGCATTGTTAATAAAGTAAAGGGAAAGTTGAGCCATGTATTGGACTGACACATTTAACTCATTTTCATGGCTGACCTGCTTTTAGTAATTCCTTAGAAGGTTTTAAGTTTTTTATAAAGTTTTTTTTATAAAGATGTAATGTTGAGTGATTTTGCAGGCACTCAGTGTTTCTGTACGTGTAGATGAAGCACAAAAGGTATCGTCGGTGACTAACCAACAACACGCCAACCGATCTTATGCTAAATCACATTCATCCAAATGCACAAACTAGTAAAATTAAAAAATACTGATTTGTATAAAACATGATCGTTTCTCATCTGTGAATGTAGCCACAGGTTCTACGTCACCCACCACAAAAAGGAAAAAGAGGAAAGAAACCCTCGAATGGCTCAGAGAGTCGTGGAGCATGAGACAAACACTATTTCGGTATTTCTGCCAGCATTTTTGAGGAGGAATCACCCACTGAGTGCCAGCCTTGAAACTAGACACACACACGCCCAGAATATACCAGAGGTCCTAAAATCTCTCTCTCACACACACACACACACACACAATAGCCTCATACAAGACTGTATACAGAACAGCTGAAGTATAAATCCTACAGATGGGGAAAATGTCAGAAATGTGAAGTCCTCCCTCGTTCTTTTCTCTTCAAACGTAGCCACAGGCACTTCCCAGAGTGGCAGAAACTAACTTACACAGCAACATTTCTCACAACCTATTTTTACTCTCCGACACTTACGAAAAAATCCTCAACGTTTTCCCACCTTCTAAGCGCTTCTTAGAGTTTGAAGAACACTATGTGGAGAATTCGAGGGACGGTTTTATATGTATAAAAATCTAACAAAATAGCGATGTCTTCTGAAATAAAGTCTAGAATAACAAAGAGTCTGAATTTAGATCTGGGTGGGGATTTCGATCCCTAATTAAGCAAGCCGGAGGACATGTGGTGAAGAAAAACTCTGAGGAGGAAAAAAAACCTTCGAAAAGGAACCTGATGGTTGTTCTGGGTGACGCTGGAGTGTGTGAGTACAAATCAATAGAGTATTTAGGAAGTCCACATCTTTGGAGTGTCCATTCGAAACCATTCGCAAGAACAGAATTTCATAGTGGAACAATGTCAGTGGACCTGTTAAGAGGTTGGGAATCGCACTACTTAATATCGTGTGGAACGGTACCAAATGGCGCTTGGATAAACAGTGATTCTGACAGCCAAGATGGCCGCCCTGATAACGTTCCAGCGTTGATATTTATACACATTGTGTCCTGAACCACACAGGCAAGTGTGTGAGACAGTACTGAAGGACCGGATGTCATTTGAGGCATATTTATTGTGTGTGTGTGTGTGTGTGTGTATTTAGACGAGAGAATGATTTGGCAGTGAGATAGCCTCCCTTACGCTTCCGTGTTAGCAACATTAACACAATTACAGAAAGAAAGGTTTTGGTACCAACCTTGCTGTCCAGTTTTTTCATGGTGACAAGGTCGAGGGATTTCAGCGAGTGTCCGGACGGTGCGATGAAGTACAGACAGGCGTGGATGCGTGAGTCGTGGTAGTTATGCAGTGAGCGCTTGATCTTCAGCTCTTCTTGCAGGTAGGACTCGAACTGTGTGTCGATGTAATCCACCACATGCTGGTAGCTGGGGAATCAATTTTTCTGTTAAATCTCAGACTGAGCTTGTGTTGGAAGAAATCTGTGAAAAACTACTATTATCTATGCTCGATGGCCAAAAGTATGTCCTTTACACCCATATATGGTTCTTCCCTTGAAGATACGGAGTGGAGGTTCAGTTTGAAGTGGAAGAACTTGAGTGTCCTGCACGGAGCCCTGACTCTGACTCTACCCCACTGAACACCTTTGGGATGAACTGGAACCAGAGTCTCCTCAACATCCCAACCTCGGTGTCTGATCTCACTAATGTTCTTATGGCTGAATGAACACAAATCCACACAACCACGCTCCAACATACAGTAAAAACCTTCCTGGAAGAGTGGAGCTTATAATATCAGCAAGCTGGGGAATAAATCCGAATTGTGGTGTTCATGTGTTCGCATTCTACAGGGTATTTTTGTTTGACCAATAGACTAAATATCTAACCAAACATCTGCCCATCTTCCTGTCTGTATAAACATCTCACCAACTGCCCCCGTCCTTCTTTTGCCTACTCACCTATCTTGTTTGTTCATCTGGTCTCCAAACCCCACCGTGTTGACGATGGTGAGCTTGAGACGCACGTTGCTCTCCTGAAGGTCATACGTCTGGGCACGGAGCTTGACGCGTGGCTCAAAGTGAGACGACTCGAAGTTCTCGAAGTTGGTGTTGAACAGCGTGTCCATCAAAGTGGACTTCCCAATACCTGTCTCACCTGTGGAAAAAGAATTTGTCTGTGTAAGCTATGAGGTGTATGAATAATGCTTACGAGGGGAGTTTATTAGTGCTGGATGATTATAACTGAAGTGCAAAGCACAGAGACATTTTATTATCCAGTTCCCTTTAAAGAAGTGCAAATAGAACAATAAAATTATTGTGTTAGAGAGTCACCTATGCAGAGGATGTTGAAGCAGAAGCCCTGACTGGTGGATTTATTGACCAGCTGATCTGGTAAGCTGTCAAATCCAACATGACCAGACAGAGATAAAGGACGAGCATTTCTTTCCTATTAAGAAAAAAAAAAGCAAAAGTAAGCAAATTAAAACATGCATAGAAATACCGAAATACTTGAACTGCCACTGCACTGTCAGGACTTGTATCACGGTGGGTCTTTCTTGCCTTATTCTTGGTTAATAGATGCAAAAAGAACAGAGGAAATCATAAACCGACAGCTGTGTAGGCAAAATTACAGCTAAAAATAAACACAATCTGGAATGCTTAGCCACAGTGTTTTTTTTTTTTTGTATAGTGTTCATAAAGACAACACCCTGAAATAAAGAGTCCCACAGTTCTAACATGTATCTTCTAGTAAACATAAACAGAGACGAGAACAAAAACTGGTTTCCACTCTATGCATATAATGGATTGTATGGGAAAGAAGACAGAAATTAATATATCTTCTCCAAAAATGTCTGTTTATCCTGGAAGATGCAATAAAAATATTTTTGCCATAAAGCCTTCTGTCTTCTACATTTACAGCAGTAAGCGACAAGTTGTTCACCTCTCTTGTTTGGGCAACAGCTTTAACAATGATTGATCACTGACCGAAGGGGTTTTTTTTTTTACTTTTATATGAGACAACATGGTGTGTTTACTGATGATGTATCTGCATCGTAGAATTGATAAAATCTAAATTAAAATGTCACTTGTTGATAGAAATCGTGGCTGGTCTGTTGCTCTTTAGTCTGAACTGCATCAGGACATTCTTAGAAACATCTCTGAAACCTAGACACAAGGGTATGTAAACATTTGCAGCGTCTGCGTACGTGGGAACAAAGGGGGGGGGGTATTTTAATTCTCAGAGGGAGGAAAGATCTTCGGTCATAGCCGAGATTTAAAATTTGTTTCTATTTTCTTGTGTTTAGATAAGCATGCCATTATGAATGCAACAGCCCTCTGTGGTTTGTCAACATTTGGGAGAACGACATGTTTATCTCTGCATTCCAGAGATGGGGTGACACTTTTTTTTGGCGGGGGGGGGGGGGGGGTGTTAAGGAATGTGAGAAAGTTAAGCAACATGGTTTGAAACAGGAATTCAGTCTGATGACGTGTTGAAGTGCGTGACTAATTCACACAACTGACAATACATTTACATTCCATCCATCCATGAAAAATAATCTAAACAAATCTGATTCTCTTAATAAAGTTGTGAAATATGGAAAACAGTAAAGAGGTTAATGAGTCGTTTTTTCTTTCTTTGGCTGTGGATGATTTCTTACCATCTTACGCATCAGGTGTGTATGTGCATTAGGCATAGAGCTAACATAAAATATTACCATTACGACCATTATTATATTTATATTATAAACTCTGCACTCTTCAAAATGAATAAACTTCCAATCATTTTTGAATGATATATTAATTCTCCAGCAAGCAATTGTTCTGGGGCAGCGGTGGCTCAACTTCTTAAGGCTCTGGGTTGTTGCTCGGGGTTCAAGGCCCAGCACAGCCAAGCTGCCACTGCTGGGCCCTTCAGCAAGGCCCTCAACCCGCCATGCTCCAGGGGTGCTGTATCATAGCTGCCCCTGCACTCTGACCCCAACCTCCTCATTTGGGGTATGTGAAGAAAAGAATTTCACTGTGCTGTAATGTATATGTGGCGATAATAAAGGTCCGTTCTATTCCCGTTCTAAAAGGCAATCGCATGCAGTGATGAGCTGCTACTGTAGAGCAAGTCGCAAACCCTCAGGGGCGGGACATGTTTGTTAAAGGAAGCGGTTAATTGGATGAACATAAGACTAGTACAGGTTGAGTCATCAAAAATCAAAAAAGCGTAATAGTTTCTTGTGAAATTACAAGCGAAGATCTTGTCGATCATAGAAATCATGTTTCAGAAAGTTTTGGAGAAAAAAAATTTTTAGTATGCATTCAAATAAACAATGTCAATAAAGGAAAAGCATGATTATGTCACTAAAACAAATTCCTCGCATTTGAAAACATGCCTGGCAATAAAGCTTCTGATTCTGAATTCTAAGCCCCAGGATCATAACTTTAAATTGGACTTTTAACACGAATAGTGCTGATTGGGTAAAATGTGTATTTAGTTATGTTTTCCCCCCTGTTTTACACGTATTATACTATATAAGGCATAGAAACCGTTCACTGTAATCTAGTGCACTTCTATTATAAGGGAACATATTGAGATTTAACCCAGTGCTAGTTAAACATGCTAACATGCTAACGCTCTACACACCTAGATTACACTACTAAAGAAAGTGTATAATAAACTTACCCCCTGTCGAGCAACATCAGACGAAGCCATGTTGTGTGTTGAACGAACACTTATAAGTTATTTTATTTTAAATATAATATAATTTACGTTGGAAAAAGTACCGACATGAAAGAGGCGGGTGAAGCCAATTGGAAAAGTTTGTAGGAGAAACGTTTGGAATGTAACAGGAACGTACCACCCCGTCCATGAGGGTGAAACTCTATCTGGGCGGTATAAAAATGTCCTACCAAAGAAGATCCTGTCCTTGAAACAAAATCATAATTAATTCGTAATTTATTTGTGAACTATTGTGTATCTAGTATTTCGTTTTTAAAAGAAACGTTGCAAACATATCATCGGTTAGCTTTCACTACACCTCCTCGAACGTCTACAATGGTTCGGTCTAGGAAAATATAACCGTACTGGAAATGAGAAACTGGCACCCATTTCGGCTCTTTAAGGGTGGACTGCGCTTATGTGGCGCGTGATATCGAGAGCCAAGATGGTGTCTGAAAGGTCACAGTTTCAGTAAGGAGGGATTAAAGGGCGGGACGTGTGCTTGTTTGGCTACGAGTAATGAATGGAGACGTGGTTGCTCCACTTACTGGCAATACCTGGGATTAGCAGCGGGATAAAGAGCCAAAATAATGAGGGATCCAGAAATGGGTGGAGAATCGATTTGTTTATTTAAATCTGTAAAAAAGAGGCGATTTTTCTTTGCCAGGAATAACAGATTCTGGTCGATGATGTGTTGTTTAGTTTGATGTGATGGCGGCCGAATGCACACAAGAAGCGGTTTTATGTTTTCTAACAGAGAGAGGAGGGAGAGTGAAGAACACGGATTTAATAAAGCACTTCGGATCTTTCCTTTCCACTGACCCCGAGAGGAAAGCTGCGGTTAAAGGGACGTTTAAGAGCTTCGTCGACAGCGTGGCGGTGGTGCAAGTGGAAAACCGAGAGAAATACGTGTGTCTGAGAAAAAGGTTCAGAGGGTCTGTGAGACGGCAGGATGGCCGTGATGGACCGGAGAGCGCCTCCAGACTCAGCGCTGCTGATCCCCATGACAACCGCCATGACGACTGCATCGCTGTCAAACCGGGCGTGTGTGAGAGCCATGCGCTCAGCAGCACCGTCCCGTCACAGAACAAAGACGCAGAACAAGAAATACCGCCTGCATCGGTTTGCGCCGGCGCTGGTGCGCGCACACCTCCGAAAACCAGTCTGGATGGATCAGCTTTACGCGCATTCACTACAGCCGTGAACACAACTGGGGATAAAACGGAAATGGGGAATCAGCATGCTGGGAATACTGGCGCTGGGAACCACAACGGGTCTGTTGGGATATCAGATACAACTCTGCATGGTGAACAAACTACAGGAGAATGTATTCCAGAGATCTCTGAAACTGAGCCGTCTCACCTACCGGCGACTGACGGAAGTAAGTTCATCCATCCTCCATGTTTACCGACGCGTACTGAAGGCCGGAGCGAAGGCAGAGTTGATCAGAGTCACTCAGATATATCAGAGAGCGAGTCCGCTCCTACAGCACGTGAGGAAGTGACGGAAAGAGCAGGGAGTGGATCAACACGTGTCGGTCTGGGCAGCGCGGATGAGGGACGCAACACACCCAAAGGGAGTCGGAAGAGTTTTACTTCGCACCTGATGAACAGCTCGCCGCAGATACGACGCAGCCTGGTGCTGAGGCAGAGCCGACACGCAGCTAAGAACGACGGCGACTTGTGTGTAAACTCCGCGCACATTGAGGAAGAGAGCGCCGCCGTGACGCTGGACCCCGTGGAGCACGAGTGGATGATGTGCGCCTGTGACGGCGAATGGGAGAGCCTGCGTCGGCTGCTCAACAGCGAGCCAAGCCTCGTTTCCAGAAAAGACTTCGTGACCGGTTTCACGTGCATACACTGGGCCGCCAAGCTGGGCAAGCACGAGCTGCTCGCAGAGATTGTGAACTTCGCACGGCAACGCAACGTGGCGCTGGATATAAACACGCGCTCGAGCGCCGGCTACACACCTCTCCACCTGGCAGCCATGCACAACCACACCGAGGTGATCAAACTCCTGGTGGGCGCGTGTGACGCCGATGTAGAGACGCGCGATTACAGCGGCAAGAAGGCGAGCCAGTATTTGCGCAGCGACGTCGCGAGAGACGTCCTCGACATAGCTGGAGCCGACGCTACCTGCGAGGAGGTCGCGCTTGGGGACGACGCTGCTCGGTGGAAACTGCCCCGAGTTCTCCAAGCCAACCTCAGGCTGCTGAACCGCAGCGCGAGCGAAGACGACGACTGTGTCGGGGGGCTCACGAGAGACAGGCCACTTCGTCGGAAATCGTCGTTTAACAAACTGAAGCCCAGACTGAGCAAAATGCGCGCGGGGATCACGCCGATCGTTCACAGCACTTCTCACTTTGAGCGTCTCGAGGGAGCCACGGGTCAAGCGTCCGGCTCGTTTAGATCCAGACCAAAATCAAACCTATTTGGGTGATTCTGCAAGTGTGGGTTCGGTGGATGTTAGACCTCTCAGACTTACAGACTGCTTACACTCTCTCTCTCTCTCTCTCACACACACACACACACACACACACACACACACACACACACACACACACACACTAAAAGTCGGGTATGGATTACCAGGAGTCATGACAGACACAAGGGGTCCAGTACATTAACCTGTCAGGGGGCCAAATATTCCTCATTACTTACCTCCTACAAGCTGAACATTCCAAGTACACATAAAACACCAGTGTCTCTACCACCAGAATCTGAGATCCAGATGAGTGCAAAAGTTTGCATCTCCTTAGGTTTTTATTAATCGTAACATTTGTTAATTTAATGCTGTGTTAATCAAATTTTATAACAGTTAAGTCTTTATCAGCACTTAGCACTTATCATCTTTTTTATTTATTTCATTTACTTAATTCAAGTGCCAAAATATTTAAGTTGTTCAATGTTCAAACTCATACAGTTTGCTGAAAGCAGACACTTTAATAGTTTTACAAGACCTAAAAGAATGCTTTTTATTTTTATTTTTACAGAGATTGAAAAGTTCCTAAAAATATATTCGACTCTACAAATGGCATCATTCGAACCCAAATGCACCAAATAAGTGAAAAACCGTAGTGTGTTGGGGGAAATGAGTATAATTCAATGTAAAAATTAGTCTAAAAAGCTTAAAAAAGCTAACTTGCTTCAATCTTGCTGATTTATTCATCAATTTAGAAGAGAGGGAACACAAATTTTTACAGTCGCATATACATTTACATTTACAGCATTTGGCAGACGTTCTTATCCAGAGCGACGTACATAAGTGCTTAAATCTCTAACATTGAATACATTAATACTGGCTCACTAGGCTACATGCTTAAGATACCATGAGTTTAAAACGTTTGTTCAAAGTTACAATGAAAAAATGTCAAAGGTTGTGTGGTTTTTTGTTTGTTTGTTTTTGTGCAAAAGATAAGGAAAGAATGCTAGTTGAAGTGTTTCCTGAATAAGTAGGTCTTCAACCACCGCTTGAAAATAGCCAGTGACTCAGCTGTCTGGAACTCTAGAAAAAGTTAAATCGACCACCTTGGTACCAGAACAGAGAAGAGTCTTGTAGTATACTTGCCTCTTACCCTGAGAGATGGTGGAACCAGTCGAGCAGTGCTGGTAGATCGGAGGGTGCGTGGTGCAGTGCGAGGAGTGATGAGGGCTTTGAGGTAAGAGGGAGCTGGTCCATTTTTGGCTTTGTAGGCCAGCATCAGTGTTTTGAATCTGATGCGTGCAGCTACCGGAATATAGAATATATTAAAAACGAAGATTATGTTGTAGTAGGTTGGAGATGATGACACATGGTGCTTGAAACAAAGCACAAATTTTGAATACTCTTGACTATAATCCTTTTTTAAACACTTTTAGGTATACATCAAAATATTAGCCCTGTCGTAATGTAAAAATTATTACTTCGAGCACTTATTAGACTTAAATCTAAGCTCACCCTCCACTGAGCCTAATCCCAGATCTAATATCAGTTCTCTCCTTAAATATCGTACCTTAGTCTTTGGCAGCTGCTAACTCCAAACCTTTGTACTGCCATAAATATGGTGAAATGTGACCATGTTGTTTTATTTTTATTTAACGTAAAGTACCTCATGGATGTGCCTGGGTTAAAAGGGAGGTTAAAAATGGAATGATTTAACACCAGCATTCGTTTATGCATATGAAGTAAAGCACCTAAAATGTAAACACCAGGCTTACCGGTCTGTAAGTGTAAGTGCTTTGTATCAATGACACTACAGTATATCCTTCCTGCTTAGTATAATTGTCAGATTCAGTGCTTTACATTTACCTGAACATCGAATGTGATTTTTTTGCACTTTTCCCTAAGAGAGCATTAATCATTATGACAAACAAAACCCTTTTTTAATCATAGTTCAGTAGTTATGTAACATACTGGGTTAGGAAAAAATTCCTCTGGGTTAAGACGTGAAAAGTCTTGCTAAGTGTTGGAGCATGTCTGACGATATTAGCGTCATTGTAGTCCCGCGTGAGCAAGCTCGAGCTCGTTCCCTCTTCACACACTGCTGACTCAGTGCTTAGTCAGATCAGGAGGTTTACCACATTGAATTTGGGAAAAACAGCTCTTAAAGGAATACAACCTTTTTTATTGGTTGTTGTTGATTTAAAGTTTAATCATTATTCAGTATATCTGTAGCATGCTAATGATTACTGCATTTGAGCTTTTCAACGCTTCTTTGTATTGAGGATCAATTAAAAAGTAGTTGTGAAGGAGGAAAAAGACAGTTTTGTAAAGTCTTTGAAGGCATTCTTCAGTTTTATTTCACGAAACTTTAAGACGTTTCTTCTACGTTCGTTCCGAACATAATCATAATAACAACGGTTTTGCATTAAAAATTAATTACTTACTTTATTTTTTATTTTATTAATTTTTTATCATTAATAATGTATCTACAGTTATCTATAAGAAGAAATAATTGTAAACGAAATGTTTAACATTTGGACGATTCAATTGAAAATTTTGTAACATTTTATGTGAACGATGTCTGATTTTTGTAGAAAAGTGTATTGTGATCTAATCAATCACTCTCGATATTATAATTATTATATTCTGTCAGGATATTGTTAAATATAACTACATTTTAACGTATTACTTTGTAGTTCGATTAAATTAGATAAACAGCTTTCCTTAATTTCTGTCTGAAAGCAAAAAACACTTTCTGACAGAATTCAACATTTGCCGCAGACTTTGTTTCTGTTTTGTTTTCCTTTGTATTTCTGTTTCTCATTTCGGGGAAACGTCTCAGTATGATTGCGTGTAGTAATCACACATACACTACAGAAGTAATAGACAGAGATCAGGTTGGGAGTGTTTCTTTAGGTTGGCTCAAAATCCTCTCTTTCCCTTTGCTTTGGTTTGTTTGCATGTTGCTGAAGGTTACGGTACAAAAATCTCATGTTGTTATCAGAAATAACCCTGTGTACAGATCGTCCTGATTCCGAGCTGGATATGTAAAGTAAATTTGGGAAGCTGCTTAATTTATTTCAGACATATGTGTGTGTGTGTTTATTGGGAAGTTGGGGGTAGGGGTCATGTTTTAATATGCTACGCATCGTTGCCCCCAAAAATAAGAATATCCTTCTATATCTTTTATCTTTAATATCTTTTTTGGGTCAGTGTTAAAAGTGTAGGAAAGCATTAATTTGCGCCATTCATAATTATATCAAAGCAGGTCCTCACATGGATAGTAAAATAGGTGTACAAGTTAGAATGAGTTTTTTATTTAATGTCCCTGGTCATAAAGCAAGGGCTTTGCTGACCTAAAAGTGTGTGTGTGTGTGTGTGTGTGTGTGTGTGTGTGTGTGTGTGTGTGTGTGTGTGTGTGTGTGTGTGTGTGTGTGTGTGTGTGTGTGTGTGTGTGTGTGTGTGTGTGAGAGCGAGAGATCTGCTGATTGGCCTCATTATCGCATGACCTATAAGAAGGCAAGACTTCGCTATCTACCACATAATTCAAACATTGCATGATAACAGCACACTTAAATCTAGTTATTTTCTCATATCCAGCTTTTTTGCACACGTCAGCTGGGACTTTACAAGGGCACAGAAGGGAGGGGCGCCCCAGCTGACAGAAAACCAAGTTATGCAACTGTTCAAATGTTCCAGATTTTTTTCCTCAGAAACCTTTTCCCAGAAATACAAGAGAAATCTTTTTTAAAGCACTGATAATATGGACATGACTTCACTACACTACCAAGGAAAAGCCGCTCACTCTGTTCCTGCTTGTTTTTCTTCTCCATTATAACCTTTGTAATGAATACATTCATCGATACAAACTCAAGTTCCCACACGTCGAATCGTGGTTTAGACATTTATACGTTTCATTTTGACGACTATAACATTTTTTACAACCTTGTTGTACATCCCTGTGAACTCTTTGGACTCTTTCTATAAAACTAAACTATTCACTAATATGCTTTTGTGTACAATTTTAGTGTTTGTTTTGTTTTCTCTTCTAACAAATTTGTTCCTTTTTGTACAAATACAATACAAAGCTAGAGCTGCTAACTCCAAACCGTGTACTAATGAATTTTGAATTGTTGATCCAGAAGTGTGTGAAACTTTCCTTACAGATTTTCTACAGTTTATAGATTTGTTTTTATGTTGTATTTTTATGTCGTACCATTTACCCTTTACCGTAAATTTAGTACTTATGCACTTTCATATAGGAGTGAGCTTTTATTTCCTTTTGTGCTGAACATATCCTGACATGGTGCTATTGTTCCTTAATCACATATTACATGGTTTTAAACGTATTAAAGTAATACTCCACTGTATGTTTACTCAGCGTATCTTTTGTGTATGTTTGAATCATACAGACGAGAAGTTCCACATGGATTAATGTGTCAGAAAGACTAAGACTAAATCAGAAATAAACATAAATCCTGCTTCAAAGTGAAGTATAATGGAAGTCTAAATGCACATGTTGGAGCAAGCAATAAGCGTTAATAATAATAATAGTTATTTACAGGCTGATGTCATTCTAGCTCAGGCTGTTGTAACGTTCAGTAGTTTCAGCAACTCAGAACCATGTGCAGGATTGAAACCATGTCTTTGTTTAAAAACAGAATATAACATGAAACAATACATTAAACGTGACAAAACAAACCGACTGCAACAGCAGCCAATGAACAATGACTCGACAAAGACAGACGCCGAAGGTCAGGTATAAATAGGGCTCATTAGGGAAGAATTACAAACAAGTGACATGACATCATCCTATGATATTAAACAAGGATTATCAATTCTTCGGACTAGTTTCATTGTCCAGCTGTTGATAGATAGAAAAGATTTCAGCTCTTGCATCTAGTACAATTTTTTTTTAATTAATTTTATCTAAAATTAAAATTTATTTTGAAATTAAAATTTATTTTAATTTTGTCTAAAAAAATCATTAAAAAAACATGCTATTAATATTTGCAGAAAATAAAGTTTTACATCCTTGCTGTTACTTGATTTGGACAAAAACCAACTTGATATTCATTTTTTCTGATGAGTATCAGGATGATAGGTTAGTAAAAAGATTAGTTAGGTTTGATTTTGATTGTTAAGTTAGATTTGAGTCGAGGCAACAATCAGTTATTAATTATTAGTGAATTATTTAACTGGATAGCAAGATGATCTGTTCACAAATGATCTTAAACTCCAGATTGGTCAGAGGATACAAAATTGTGTCGAATCGCATGGTTTCCTAGCAGATATTGTGAAATATATAAGAATGTGAGGAAGATGAAAATGATGAAAATTCATTTGAAATTCTTGAACGCATTTACCAACTGGATCTAATGTTCCTCCAGTAAAAAAAAATCCTCAACATCTGTGAAACAACAAAAAATGTGTCGTCATTTTAATACCCTGGTGATGATTTCGATAAACAAAGCCTTCCCCCCACACATTTTCTACTACAGATGGGTCCTGTACAGTCTAATGCCGTGTTATAAAAGGTCTAAGACCTTGTGTTTGTGTAATCTGCTTTGTCTTAAGATGTTTAATGATGGTTTAAAGTAATTCACTGTATTATATGATTCAACTAATCATCAGCATTTTATCTTCCATTTTACAGCGTGTTTAAAGCTTTGTGGAAAAATAAAGGACTTCTGCAACTTGAATCTGCCTATAAAATAAACACACACACAGTAACACTGATAAAATAAATTTACGTGAAAGTCTAGTTCAAAAAAGACCTTGATTGTAACTGTGTTAGGTTTGTTTTTGTTTTTTTGGTGAAAATCTGACAAATTATTATGAATCACTCGTAATTGTCCATGATGAGATGAGTGCTGCTGAACAGGTTCATTAATCTGATTATTATTGTGTCGAAATAGCATCATGCTCATTATCACATAATGCATGGTCTCATTTGGTGTGTGTGTGTGTGTGTGTGTGTGTGTGTGTGTGTGTGTTTGAAGAGGCAGAGGGATTTGCTGACATGAAGAATGTGCCTGTCATCCCGCCTGCCCGCTCTGCTCTCAATGTACTGTGTTCAGTCAAATGTAGAGACAAACACACACACACACACACACACACACACACACACACACACACACACACACACACACACACACACACACACACAAAGGTTCTGAGCATAACAAGTATTTGCATATTAACTACTACAGTGGAGAGTTCTAGCTCTATTGTGGCAACCCTATAAGTATTGGCACCCCATATAAAAATCACTCACATTTCTATATGACTATTATCGGTCCAGTTATACCTGCTGTACATCCATTCAAGTATAATATTATTCCTTACTCATTTATTTCTTTTATTCACTACAATACCGTGTTAGAAATTCTCCTCGTGTCAGATTTCAAGCCTTTAACATGATTCAACACTAGTGATGTTATGTCTGATCCCACATCCATGCACAAACACAAACAGGTCATGATGTTTTTTATTTGTACTCTTTTTATTTAATGGTGAAGTTTTATAACATGGACAGAAAGATTGCTGTTCATTTAGAACTCAGTTATCCTGCGGAAGGAGCCGGTGGTGGCGCACGCTGCACCCCAGTCGCTGAACTTCCGGTACTCGCCAGGACACATGAAGTATTGCCGTCCCCTGTAACTGGGATGCTCATACATGGTCCAGTAACCATCCATCACTTTGCAGGAGTAGATGTCCCTTTGGCGGAAGCGCTCTTGCACGGACTCGCAGTCGTCACTGAACTCCATCATCTGGCCCTGGAAATCAGGACGCTCATAGATGCGCATACGGTACTGCCCTCCACGGCTCTGGGGCAGGAAATTCAAGAAAGAGATCTTACATTTTAAACAACGTAATACAAGACAGATTATTATTATCATTATATTATTGACTTTAACATTAGAGTGAATAGAGTCATTCCTTAACGTCAGGGCCAAATGAATATTTTGGCTTTTTTTAGGCTTACTGTCAAAATTACAATTTCAGTAATCACAGATTGGTAATGTATAAACTACATAATCTGAAGTTCTGTGAATTTCCCTGATATAAACTATTTTAATATTTTATAGACTCATTGTTCCGATATCTAATACAGAATAATGTACAGATTTCATTGTAGCTAAAATTAAAAAATAGATTTAGTTTTTTGCCTATACCTAAACCTAAGGCAGACTTTGGATTTAATACCCAAAATCTCTTTCAGTTTATTGATTTACTTATTTTTTCTTGGTGGTGTTCAAATATTCTGACATTGAGTTACAACACAATCTTGTGACACCTATCAAAATATTAAAAGCTATCTAAAGCACAAGTCTGATTATTTATATTTAATTAGCTATTTATATTTAATTAGCTTTCCATTTCAACAATACAAAAAAGACCAGCTTTTGGTTTTTCCACCCAAGTGTCTAGCAACGGCATTCTACAGAACTATTATATCAAGAAAAGATTTAAGTCTCATTTATCTTGCTAAACTGCATTTGCACTGTAAAGTTCAACACACACACACACACACACACACACACACACACACACACACACACACACACACACACACACACACACACACTTTCTCTCTCTCTCTCTTACATAAGAGAAGGTCCTGCAAGAACGAATTGAGTCGTTGTAGCCCATCCAGCGTTGGTATTCAGGATATTCCCCATGAGTCAATACGTACTGGTATCCTTTATAATTGGGTTTCTCGTACAGAACCCAGCATCCGCTGTCCACTCGGATGGAGTTGCAGCGGGCAAAGTGGGGCTGCATGTCCGGGCAATCAGTCTCACACTCATATGAGCGGCCCTGAAAGTTCTTATCCTCGTAAAATATGATCTGTAAAGAGAAAAAGCTGCATATATGTAACAATCCCAATGCATCAGGAAATTGATGTTTAATTAAGCACTCAATATAGTATCCATTTTAATATCCTTATTAATCGATTGTAAGACTCAAAGTAAAGCCCAAGAGTAATCAGGGCTGTGTTTTCTAAAAGCATTGCACAGCCAAGTGAGTGTTTAATGCTTTAAGAATATTCTTTGTGCTGCAAAGATTTAGAAAAAATCCCACAATCCTGATGTTTACAGCTATTTTGTCTCCTGTATCCTCACCTTACTCATCCTGATTGTAGAGTGAGGTCTTTCTCAGGTGATAACCGATGCAAAGTCGGTCTTGCCCGTTTTATAAACCACCGCCATGTGCTTGTGGAATCAACAGTTTTGTTGTTGCACTGGATTTGCTACTTTTGAGATGCTGCCAAGATTCTGATCCAGGCCATAGAGAAAAAAGTCCTGAATCATCAGCCCAAATGGCACACAGCTGCACATTGCTCTCTCACTCCCCTCGTTTCTGTTTTCAGCATCTATTAAACCAGCTTTTATCTGATAATCCGCTATCAAAAGGGCTTCGTGTTTACAGCCGAGAAAGCTTTAAGTCATCATTATTGCTCAACTATGAGGCCTGCTTCTAGAAAGTGGGCACGGGTCCGAGTGAGCGTAGATGTGTCTGTGTGTGTTACACAAGCTCCATGAAACGGTCTCAAAGAAAAGAGGAATTCATGTGGCAAAGGCTCTCTTCTATTCACATAAAGATCTGAGCAGAGATATAAAAGAGTTACCAACTAATATTACTGTAATTACATAAAGAATAATTGCACACTCGCTCTTTTTTTTTGCATTGCTGCTCAACATTGCCTTACATTGTATATACCCACCTGATTTCTGTTCACAGTAACAGCAATATATTATATTATGTTCATAGTACATATCCTCCTGTATATTTCGGTTTATAGTAATAACAATATATTTTGTTTATAGCACCCTTCTGTTAATTTTAGTTTATAGTAATAGACATCTGTATATTATATTCATAGCACATCTATATTCATCTGTACATTAAATTCATAGTACATATATATTCATTTGTATATTATATTCATAGAACATACATATCTATAAATTACTGTTTATAGTAATATATTTTGTTACAGCACATATCCTTCTGTAAATCTGTATATTATGTTCATAGTACACACACAACTGTTAATCACTTCCATATTACCACTTTATCTAACTTATTTAAATCTTGTAAAAACTGTATATCCTGCATTTGCTACTATTGCACTCTGGTTAGACCTAAACTGCATTTCGTTGCCATGACAATAAAGATGAATTTAATCTAATCTAATCTAATCTAATCTAACCTAATCTAATCTAATATAATAAAACACATCAACCAGCCTAAAGTAGGTTATTATCCTAAACACAACATATATACATCCAAGACCTGTACTCCTCCCGAGTGAGCAAAAAGGGCAAAGTCAATCACTCTGGACCCCTCACATCCAGCACACTCCATCTTTGAACTATTGCCATCTGGTCGACGCTACAGAGCCCTGAGCAGCAGAACGACCAGACATACAGTAGGAACAGTTTCTTCCCTCAAGCAATCCATCTGATGAACAATTAACACCATGGAACACACAACACCTAATATTTGTACTATGTATACCTCAATTGCACATTTCATACTTGCACATCTGTACATACATACATATTGTCTAAATGTTTACTGTTTACTTCAACTGCACATTTCACAATTGCACATGTGTACATACAAATTGTCTATATTTGTATATGTATATTTCATATGTATATTTAAACTGCACATTTCACACCTGTAAATGTGTACATACAATTTCGTCTATACTGTATATGTCATTGTTACACTGGGGAGCTTCTGGCACTAAAACAAATTCCTCGCATGTGAAAACATGCCTGGCAATAAAGCTAATTCTAATATCAAAGTGTTTTCCACTTTTATTCCATTTCAATTGAACTCTATTTCATGTCATGTTTGTTGATCGTGTTTCTTTCGATTGTTCTTGGATTTCTACAAAATTGGGTTGAACCCAAACTATGCAGTAACACATGGACGTTATTGTAGTGGAACGCGGAAGTGAACGCGTGTGCGTCACTTCCGGGGCGTTGCCGAGATGGTCATGGCGGAGGGTACAGCAGTCCTGAGGAGGAACCGTCCAGGAACTAAGGCGAAGGTACTGCGTTGTGTATGCTGAATGCTTACATACGTAAGAATATACGCGCTAAATAAAATATATGGGATGTTGAGATCGGATAAAAACTTCCGTTGACGAAAAGGAAGATAGCTAAGTAAGCTAACTAGCTTCCTCCAAACAGCCGACTGTTATCCTTTTCCCACCCGTATTCCAACCTACCTTGCTGGTCCAGTCAGAAGACGAGATGTGAAATATGAACCAATCCTAGCTTAACGGAGGCGGGGTTTGATAGGAATACAGGTGGGGTGAAAACTCACCGTCTAGACAGTTGGCTATTTGTAGACACAGCAGTTCAACTAGAGCTCGATCTGTGACCAGAGCAGATTTAGTTCATTTAGTTAATCAATTTTACGTGTAACTAGTATTCATATTGTGCTTAGAATGTTTGGGAACAAATACGTTGTATTAGTAAGATATATGCCTAATGTTAAGCACATAGTTGGGTGTAATGTCTGTAACAGAGCTGTCACTGACCTTCTACTAAAAACAAAAGGATTTTATATGAATAGTAAATAAATAATAATAAAAACACCCAGTTCCACTGTGCATCTCAATGTATATATGATATATACAAAACAGTGAAAGAAAAAAAAAAGTATTTTGAGTTTTATTTTTTTTCTATAAAATCTTTTGCAGTTCTTTTTATCAATCTTTTACTAAAATAAACTAAACTGAATATTTACGCCAGATTTGCAAAAGTTCCAGTGCAGCTCATTTGCATATAGTGACACCCACAAAACTGCATATAAGGTCAAAAGACCAGACAGCAGTGAGCAAGAAATGAGTGATGAGCGTAAAGGTCCGGAAGACAGACGTGGAAGTTATTAACGTTTACTATAGAAATAGAAATATATTATAATAATATTATGGACATATGTGCTTGTTTATATGGCGAGATTTATTTTGTCACAAAACTGGTTTTCACAAAACTTCTCAATGACAATTTAAGTGAACTAGATTATTAAGGATGTTTGCTGACCGACGTAAAGTTAATAAAAATAACACATGGATGCGTTTTTCTCCAAATTTATAGGATTTTCACCTTCTTGTGTAATCTCTTATATCGAGGATTTATGAACAAATGCACATACTGGTGTCCAGCTTGATAAATAAGACCCTCTGTCTGTATTTATTACATTGTCATTGTATCCTGAAACAGAGAGTGGGTCTGTGGAGACAAATGGATAGTTGTCTGGTTCTGGTCAACAATTCACTGTCTTTCTGTGCTTTTATGTCGTTATAGCTGTTGTTATAAATGATAATGTTATGAACATGCCCAGATTGACTGTGGAAGTGGCAGTGTAACATGACTAACTGTGACAACACTTGGAAATAAGTTACTGCTTGAATTTGTTGGCAGGATTTTTACAGTTGGCCTGATGAGTCATTCGAGGAGATGGACAGCACTCTGGCAGTGCAGCAGGTGGGCATTTGCCTTACATGTTCCAGCCATAGGTTTCATTCAGACCAGCGATATGGAGATAATACACATAAAAAGTTAATCAGAGTGCCTAAGAAATAAAATACTGAAATTGTGGTAAAATAACCAAAATCTCCATCTACAGAGTAACTGATCCTCTGTCTTTTTCTGCAGTACATCCAACAGAACATACGCTCTGATTGCGCCAACATCGACAAGATCCTAGAACCTCCCGAGGGCCAGGACGAGGGCGTTTGGAAATACGAGCACCTGAGGTACTCTGATCTCTGTGGGCCTTCGAAGGGTTTGAAACCTCTCTATCTGTCCACAGATTAATTGTATATCGTAGTGTAGAAACAGACTGAATTTGTGTCTGTATGTCCTGATTTGATTGTGTTCTATTTATTATAGACAGTTTTGTCTGGAACTGAATGGTCTTGCTGTTAAATTACAGGTAAAAATCCTACACACACACAGCTGTCTTTTTTTTTTTTTTTTTACATGTCAGTCAAATTATAATGAAATTTAATTGCAGAAACAGAGCTTTAAAAAGGTTGTGTGTGTGTGTCCTTGTCCATTCATTCAGGGAGAATGCCACCCTGACACATGTACACAGATGACCGCTACAGAGCAGTGGATCTTTCTGTGTGCTGCACACAAAACCCCTAAAGAGGTAAGGCATGCATCAAACTCCTCTACAAGTTTCAATCGAAATTGATCACACATTAGATTTTCAGAAAGTGAAAACGGTCGGATTCTTAAACGGGAATAAAAAGCGTAGGTAGATTATGAAGTTAAATGTTTTGTCCTGTTAAACTTCTATATTTCCGTACATTTCTTCTTCGACCTGGATTATTTATTTACTTTAGGTTGTGAAGACTCACACAGAGTCTACCTAATGCACTAGACGCTATGCAATGATTAAAGCAATTTACTCATTTGTAGGACACTTTTAGGCTCTGTATATTTTGGTCACTGATACACAATTTAGTAGATTTAAATGTCTGTGAGGAAAAAAAGCAGTGTGCCTTGTGTACCTTTAAGATAGGCAGAAATAAAGAGAATCAAGCATCTTGTTAGTTCAGGCAAGCCATGTAGTTAACTGCATCAGCTGCTAATCACCCGTCTACGAGGTGCGCCAATCCGGCAAGACTTCCTACGCATCGCTGCTGCTGCGATCCAGCACCCTCCTCAGTCCCCGACTCCTCCGCCAGAACCCGTCGCCAGTGCCGATTAAATTCTTCACGTCCCCCCCCCCCCCCATGTATTTTTAAAAAACAAACAAAAAACAACTGTACCAAGCTATGCGCACCTCGTGCAGTTCTGGTTCTGATTCTGAGCTTTAACGGTTCTGATTCTGAGCTTTTAATGTGTTTTCTTTTCACCGGTTTTGTATCCTATATGAACCGTAGTAACCTGCCGAGTGACTCATATCTCAACTCCACTTGGCCATGATAATTAGGGGCACGGCAGGGCGATGACATCAACATCATGACGAACCATACACAATCTCAAGCTCTTAATTAGCATTGTCTCAGATGGAAAGTGTCCGACCGTATCTGGTGTTTGTGTCTACAGTGTCCTGCTATCGACTACACGAGGCACACGCTAGACGGAGCCGCCTGTCTTCTGAACAGTAACAAGTATTTTCCCAGCCGGTGAGCATTAAAACAGTAAAGCATCATTTCAGGTTGGAATATTAATATTATCCCCTTCACTATGAGATTTCTCTGAGTACTTGTATGAGAATTAGCATGGCCATCGGTTATTTATTTGGTTAGTATTGGTCTCATCACCTAGATTTTATTATTGTCTTGATGTCAACACGATTGAGAACACGATGGCAATGTTTCAGGGTGAGCATAAAGGAGTCATCCGTGGCAAAGCTGGGTTCGGTTTGCCGCCGCATCTACAGGATATTTTCCCACGCTTACTTTCACCACCGTCAGATATTCGACAAGTACGAGGTGAGCCGAGCGCTACGTTTTCACAGGACACAGATTACTGTCTAATAATCTATTAATGGGTAATATATTGTAAATGGATTTTTTAGGTGCATCCAGTAAACTTGATGCTTTGGTTGTGTGTGAATCCACAAAATTTTGGCGTCTCAGTCAAACAGGAGCCTAATAGTTCTGTAAAGATCAAGTTGTATTGATGAAACTGGGTGGAACCGGTTATGGCTTCTGCTTGTCTATGCTCTGCTAGTACGTGGCCCTTTGCAGATTAGGTTAGAGAAAATCTCGATTAATTTTCTTTATTTTTTTCCTGTTTGTCTGTTCAGGACGAGACCTTCCTATGCCACCGGTTTACTCGGTTTGTAATGAAATATAACCTGATGTCGAAGGACAATCTCATCGTGCCCATTCTGGAGGAGGAAGTCCAGAACGCTGGCTCTGCCGAGAGCGATGCCTGAGAATTCAGAGCGATGCCTGAGATGCCATGCCTACACGCGCACACACACACACACATATAAAATCTAAGTTCGTGCAAAAATGCTAACATTCGTGAATCAGTGCTAGTGGTTGCCATTCACAGGCTCTCATTTTCCGCATAACCCCACTAGCCAACTTCATTCGTCATCGGCAGTGTTAGGATTCTTTGAGTGAGGTCTTCTGTTTACATCTTGTATTGCTAACAAAGTACCTCACCTATATAAAAGCACAGCCTCGTATAGAACACGTTGTTTTGCATCGTTGTGTTCATCTCAAACAAGAAACTCCATGAGATCATATAAAAGCCAAACTCTTAAATTTGCATAAGAAGTTTCACAGAAATCAGCTGGCTGATACACACCCACACACACGCACTTGGCCACAGCAACACTAAAGGGGCTGTTTGAGTGTCATAAGGTTGCCATGGTTACCACATGATCTTAATAATCGTGCGCTGAACGTTTTTAACTGACTGCTTGCTTTTCTTTTTCTTTACTCTTGCTATTAAGTTATTGCTAATGTACTGAACTGAAGTCTAGAACATTCACAGCTAAGACCATCCGGCCTTTTTTCTTTCTTTTTTTATAGTTACATTTTGGTTTCCATAAAACAGCATCATTTACATTAGTATGTGATTTAAATACTGTAACTAATAAACAAGTGTACAGAGCTGCTGTTTGTGTGTTTAAGATATTTCCGTCACTCTTATTAATCACTCCGTTGGATTTATTGATTTCAACAATGCAGTTTTCAAAAACAGTTTAAAGGCAAATTTGACAGAAACGCATTTCAGAAACGACATTAAACACTCTTCAACGCTGCAAATTCCCTTAACGATAACAACAAAACTGTGACAAACAAGAAACCCACCTTTCAATATATATATTTTTTTCTGTATTTTCTTTTTGTATTCATTTATCAACACAAAATATTTTACTGGATTCATTTCCAGAACAACTACCTAGAAAAAAATAAAGATTTTTGGAGAACTATGACACTTTCTTGGTGCACGGTTTGCACATACATCAAAAATTATCATTAGAAGTGTCATAAAATGCCCTGAGTGACATGTACACACATTAGGCTAAACGAACAATGTGTTAAAATGGTAGTAAATGAGAAAGAAGGCAAATAGAAATCCTTATAACTATATACACACACAAATAAACCACCAAGCCAAAGAAACACTCAGTATGGAGGAAAACAGTTTGTGGGTAAAGATGAAAGTGTTTCTCCTAAAACTGGGTGAACAAAGACGTGCTACAGACAAACTGATAAAGATATGTTTAAATAAATAAACAATCGTGCCTGGTTGATTAAGCTGACCGTAGGACTATGCCGTTGTTATAATATACTGTCTATATGTATGAGTGTCTACATGTTGAGAGAGTTGATAAAAACTAGTACATAGTGAGCATATGGACATCATTTTTTATTTTTTATTTGGTTATAAAAGTAGAAAGTTAGTTATGAAATGTCCATAAGGCACGTATTGATACGTAGCATCCAGATTTTTTGTGTTTCTCTTCATGTTTGTGGTTTTATGGTATTAAAATGCTCCTTCTGACAATTTGACTGGATCCGTCCTAATTAAATCTTGAATGCGTATTGCAGCAGATCAAAACTATTTTCATGTTGTTTTTCTGACCTTTTTTTTAATTCTTGACTGAACCTACAAAGTGTAGATTCCTCATTGGCATGATAAGCAGAGTTTCCAATACAATTACAAATCTTGGACACGGAAACGGTGAATACGTTATGTGGATTTATAGCTAATTAGCTTTGGATGAATCGACAGACTTCCAATAAAAGTCTTCTTTAAAAAGCAACTTTCCATTTACACCCAAGAGGTAAAAGGGGAACAAAAAGAATTTGGAGCAAGAATCAGATGCTCACGGATCAAAGAAATCATGCTGATGGAAATATGAAATGTGTTATATATATATATATATATATATAAAAAGTGTATTTTACTGAATATTTGTCCTAATGAGAGCCGAGACTATTGAGAGAGCGAGAGAGAGATTTGTGTTTGTCTTGTTTTTATATCTTGGTAGATATAAAGGGTTTATAAACCTGATTTACACATTTTGTTCTTGTTAAGACTATAAACACAGTTCAGATTTATATTTGGTAAAACGTCGGTTTAATCAATTTTATTTCCCTTTTTGAGAATAAAGCTTGCTCGAGGTGCTAGTTTGTGTTCTTTGGTCATTGTTCTATGTTTTGTATCGTTTGTACACTGGCTTTGTATAAATAAGATGGAGATAGTGTTCTTTTTTTTTTTGGGTTTTGTCGATTTTGTTTCTGTTTTCAGGCTTTGCAGTATCGAGATTTAGATTAAAGCTTATTAGAAGTTTGTGTTTTCTGTCAGCAAAGACAACTTGAAATGTATTAATAGCAGGCGAGTTAGGCTATTAATAGGTTAGGTTATTAATAGTTAGGCGAGTAGATGTGACAGTTTGGGGTTTATATTTGTTCGAGAGTGTTTGTGTTTCAGTTAGACGCACTGACAGGTGTGTGTTGAGCAGTGAGATGAGGAAACAGACCAAGCCCTTCTATTTCAGCGCATCCTGTGTGGGTGAGGATGCAGGAGGAGGCGAGGTGCGAAGATCAGGCCGGTATTCTTTGCGCAGGTGTGTGTAACGAGGGCCACGGCAGTACCTGGGTCTCGTGTGGATGGCAGAGTGAGAGAAGCCTCGTCTCACAGGCTGGAACTTTTGCTCCTGTTAAAAAGAACAACGTCACACACTTATCAGTCCTTTACGTTTTCACGTGTCAGATAAAGAGTGCCAGTGTTTGCAAAATATCACCAAAAATTGTATTTATTGCCCATTTATACAGCCAGAAACATTTTAATCATCTAACGCCTTCTGGTGGATAACTGTCTATTGTAAAAGTGCTTTATAATAATGAGCAGGCTCACCTTCACTCCATCACTGTGCGGGAGAATCATTGGTCTCTGCAAACAAACCTGATACGGTTGCTGCACCAGGTGATCCATATATGCCTGCTCATACACACACACAAAAATAATACAACCTCTACATACATACAGCAATTACAATGTACAATACATGTTTTATCCCATTATTTCTATCTGTGATACCCATCACTGTGTCACTAAATTCATGATACATCAATACACAGAAAAATACGATGTGCTCTAATGCATTACAGATAGAGACAGAGACACAAACACTATACTTAGAACTGTAAGATCAGGAAAAGTGTGTATATACCTCAGGAACACCGGCTTCCATCAGAGGCACAGCTGACCGAACACACCCATTCTCAATAGGCTCCACTGGGTGATACATCAACTCAGCAGGTTGGACATATAACAAAGGATTTAGGTTCACAGGGACAGAGGACTAAAAGACACACGCAAGAACACACACATATCCACTAAAAATGACTGATTAGTGACCAACCAATTCTAGTATATCTGCAACAGCACACACCTCTACCTGAGGAAAAGCCCATGGCACGTGTCCATTCATGTACTGGGAAGAGCTCTGAGTGAAAGAGAAAGAGAAGCCAATTGAAAGGAACCAATTCTGAAGTTACTGCATTTAGTCTCAGTATTAAAATAGAATGATCTTCGTGGCTGATACATTGGTCCTAATTTTTTTTACAATTTGTTTTAGTTTACTCTCCTTTAAACAGTGCATTGTTTAAAGTCCTACTATTATTCTGATGTTCATGTAACTGCATACTAACCTGGTGTTGGGGGCAGGTTTGTGGAGTATAAAAAGGAGGAGTAGAGTGAGCCACCATGACTGGAGATCCGGGTGCTGTGTGTGACTAATAAACACAAAACAGCAAAATACAGCATTACAGCACAATACATTTTGAGAAGAATGAACCTGTTCGAAAACGTGCAAGTAAACCTACAGTATATGTATAATGAGAGTGTATATATTTGACAATGGGTGTAATGTTTGTGTGTTAAACTTACAGCAGGCCAGAGAGATGGGTGTATATTTGGCTCCGGGTTGTGGAAGTAGGCCACTCCGTTGTGGTAGGTATAGGGATATCCAGTGGGTGTGGTTAGGTGCACGGTGCCAAACGGTGCTGGGAGAGCCACAGGTGGGTTGGGACTTGCCACATTGTAACCACCTGCTTTAAAAACACACAGCATCATACAGCACTCTGATACGGATGTACAGTCAAACAAACACACGAGTGATGTAAAGATTCGTACAATGCATGGCTACTTGCTTACGAATGGCCTGTCCGATGTTCAACCTCTTATCTCGAAAACACAATTTATCAGCCTGAAACAGACAAGGAGAAAGAGACCAAGAGGCTGACATTTAACTGATCTGTTTATACAATTACCTGGTTGAAAACACTAAAAAACTAAATATTTTGTATTATGTCATATTTATATCAGAATATACATGATATACCCTAAATAAATATGTTATTATAAATATTTCTAGCTTTAACTGTAACATGTTTACGTTTATGGCATTTGGCATTACGGCCTACAAAAGTGCTCCAAAATCTCTATATATGACATATCAGATATATTCTCACAAACACATACACTAGCATCATGCAGAATTTTCTGTGCATCTTCTGCAGTCTCAAAGGTAACAAAACCATACCTAGAGGAAAAAGAGAGATAACGAGAACGCAAGATACAAAACAAGAAATGAGCTTCTACAGTTTCATTCAATTAAATCGCATATAATGAAACAATGAGAATGCACTTACCCCTTTGACAATCCAGCATGATCAGTAACAATCTTCACTTCCTTAACTGTTCCATACCCAGAGAAAAACCTCCTGAGATCATTCTCATTAGTCTAAACACACAAATTCACACGCATACACACAGGTCAGAGATTCATTAACTTTATCAAAGACACATCTCTGGGTTGTCAGGATATTAGATTTCAAACAGAGACATATTTTAAGGTATACAGTGATTAAGAGCTCACAGTACACACTTACTTTGAGATCAAGCCCTCCTACAAAGATGCGGTTTGGTATGACCGTGCCACAGTGCGAAGCATGGTCAAGAGCACCGGTCAGTTCTGGAGGTGCCGGACTGACTGAAGGAGAGCTGGTCTGTGTCTGAATACACACAAGAAAGAACAATTACACACAATCACTGACCTCTGCTAACCTACATCTGGTTATGACGAGGAAATCTGTCATCCCAAACAATGAGGACAGAGAAATAAGAAAGGAAAAACAGATAACCTTTTGGTCCTGATAAATATGGCCTCCTATAATAAAACTACTTCAATTCGGCTCACCTGTGTGATCCGACTCCCGAACCGACTCGTATTCGAACGGCACATCACGTTTAAGGATCTATGTTAAGATCGAGTTTGCTATTGATACTCGCAACACAAAAAAGCTTACATAGGTGATTCTTAAATATCATAATACTGGAATAACCTACATCTGGTTATGATGAGGAAATCTATCGTCCCAAAATAATGACAGACAAATGAGAGAGGAAAAACAGTTAACGTTTTGGTCCTCATGAAAGATGGCCTCGAATAATAAAACTACTTCAATTCGGCTCTCCTGTGTGGTGAACCGACTCGTATTCGAACGGCACATCACGATTAAAGATCTATGTTAAGATCGAGTTTGCTATTGATACTCGCAACACAAAAAAACTTACAAATGTGATTCTTAAATATCATAACACTGGGATAATTATAATTGGTTAACTTTATACTGAAACATAAACATTTGAATCACCTCAGACTGAGTCGACTGTAAAAAAAATCCGTTTATGAAAATATATATTTTTTAAAAGACATATATGTTAGCATGTATAACGCTAACCCGCAAGCAATATATATATATATATATATATATATATATATATATATATATATATATATATATATATATATATATATATGTATATACACATACAAACATATATACAAACATACAAATAAGGGTTAATTAACCATTAACGGCGAAATGACCGTTAGATATCTGCAGGCTAATTAGCTTAGCTTTAGCACTTACACCTGTCTCGCTCTCCATCTCTAACAGACTTGACGTAGTTCGACGTTTAAAAGCAAAATACAACATAAAACAAGATCCCTTAATATATTTAATACGAATGTCTAACAATATCTAAGACTCTAAATCGGACTTTCGTATATAAACTTTACTGCAGAAAAAAAAAATCGAGGAAAAAAAAAAAGAAACAGCGCTGAGATCTTCGCACGTAACAAGAAGAGGGGTCGAAAAATAAAGTACAATATGAAATAGGCATTCAGATCGAGTACAAAAACAAATAAATAAACGAAATGTGTCAAATATGTTTGTAGTTATAGCAGAAAAAGATTAAGATAAGAGGGGAAATGATTTGGTTGTTTATACGTACATTGATTTCCCCCCACCTGAACGCGAGAATGGACTCGTCCATTTTTATTCTAAAGCGGGAAAGAATGTTTTGTCTCTGTGAAAGTAAACAACATCATTATTTTTGTTTTATGCTGTTTCAGGTGCTACAACATACAACATTTGTTAAATACAGATTAAATAATTGTAAATGTGAGAGGAAAGAGGAAGGTAATGTGACAATTGTTGGTAAGTAGATTATTACAAACTCAGACTTGGCTTAATTACTTAATTCCATACTTAATTGGCTTAATTCCGTGTGTGTGTGTGTGTGTGTGTGTGTGTGTGTGTGTGTGTGTGTGTGTGTGTGTGTGTGTGTGTGTGTGTGTGTGTGTGTGTGTGAATGAATGTGTGTGAATGTGTCTGTGTTAATGTGTATATGTGGGTGTGTATGTGTGTATGTTAATACATGTGTATAATACTTTTCTTTAGTTGTCATGCATGACACTATGCATGTGTGCATGACACTATGTTAGAGATATTAATGTTTAGACAATTTTCCTGACATTTCTTGATATTCTGACTTACACTGTGCTACATTGATTTTTTTTTGTTATTTGCTACTCATCCAAATAACTACAATGACAAATAAAGTCATTTGCAAAGTAATGTCTCTACAGGGTTTCCCTATAAACGAGGAGATAAAATAGTACTAATGTTACTCTCATTGAGTTTTCCATTGTTATTGTGGACTCTTGTTTTCTCATTAAGGATCTAAATTACATTCATAATATTCATATTTTTTGTTAAGTGCAATGTATAAAATTCTTATTTTAAAAATAATGGAAGAAATAAAACAAATAAGTAAATATTACAAATTCAGACCATGTGATTGCCTGGTCTGTACAGCAGAGGGCGCAAGCACGTGCAGTGTTAATGTATGACACCAGGACTGTGTGACAGGCGAAGAAGAAGGAAAATATGATGGAGGAACTGAACAACAAATCCCATAAACTAGCATAATAACAAAACCTACAAACTGACAAGGAAATTATCCGCATCTGCTCCGAAATATAAAGGAAAACATGGCTTTTGTCACGGCTAACTGGAATCCTCTTGGAGAGAATTTTTACAGGTAACAAACACCTAAAATCTTCACAGCTAATTAAAGTACATTAGAAACCTAATAAACAGCGAAGAACTAAAGTTCATGAGGTTTAAATGCGGTTAAGTTTGACAGGGTGTGTTAGAAAAGCGAGTGTTATGGAAATTTACGTCTGTATTTGTGCAAATCATTCAGCAAGTCACATGAGACTGTGGTCACGTGACTGGCTTGGTGACGTCATCATCAATAGGGAATGATGAGCATTTCAAGTTTTATTACTGATTTTATATAAATGATCTGTTTCTTTATTTTGGTATGTTTGTCTGTGCTTGTTGCCTACAGACAGACACACACACACACACACACACACACACACACACACACACAATGTCCATCTTGTTGCATCAGTGATGAATGTTTCATGCAATAAACAGGAAGATTGAGCTGTATGAGATGGGCTGGAACCTGAAGGATGGTCTCAGAGATTGTTTAATAGCTGCAGCTCCATACGGTGGGCCGATCGGTAAGTCACAGACATCGGAGCTGCTTTTTAATCTTTATTATATATTAATGACTTATTTATGTATAAGTCCAAGATGTTTGACAAACTAATGATGCGTACGAGATTTGATTTTAAACCTAACTTCATCCCCAGAGTAACAATGTTTCTGTTGTCGATCCTCTTCTTTGTTAACTCTCACACCTGTTGTTATGTCGCAGCTCTTCTGAGGGAGCCTCAGCGCCGCTCTCCCAACGCTCGACCCCAGTTAGAGATCTATTCTGCTTCCGGAGGGACTCTTGGCAGCTTTCCGGTAAACACCGATGTGAAAGATGGACCGCTGTGAAGTGAGAGCATGTTCCTGTTTTTCCTGGAACGGGCATGATTAACGTGTTTGTCTCTGCGCAGTGGAAGAGCGGTGTGGTGAAACAACTGGGCTGGACGGTGTGCGACGATCTCCTGTGCGTCCAGGAAGACGGCACTGTTCTTGTCTATGACCTCTTTGGCAGTTTTAAGAGACACTTCAGCATGGGCAACGTGAGCAGTTCTGACAGACATCCACACAACACTCTTATGCGTTTGTCTCAGGATGATTTCACATGTACTTGTCCCTTTGCTGAGTCTTAGACAGAGGGCTCAGTGTGTTATTTTTAAATGAAAGACAAATTAAAGAGCATATATCAGATTCAAGCTTTTAACTAAGATGCAGTTCTCAAGTGACAGTTCTCTCTTGAAATAGGAGGTGGGACAGAGCCAGGTTGTGGAGGCAAAGATCTTCCATTCACCATATGGGACTGGAGTTGCCATAGTAACAGGAGCATCCCGGTTTACCCTGGCAACAAACATTGATGACCTGAAGCTGAGGAGGTTACCCGAGGTACCAGGTGAGCACCCTGTTATTCTGTCTATATCTTTATTTTTTCTCTGCAGTATCTGTTTAGGTCTTTTGTTTGAATCATTCTGTGTTTATTGTAATACTCCAGGTCTCCAGGGGGCTCCATCCTGTTGGGCAGTGCTTACCCAGGACAGACAGTGTAAAGTGTTGGTGGCAAACGGTGCTGAGATTTTTATTCTGGATTACGGCACTTGCACTGCAGTGGTGAGAAGTTGCTACACACACACACACACTAACTCACATGTTAACACCCTCATATCAATTTATAGTCATTATATAAAGCACTGCATGAATATATGCAGACCCGCACTCAGAGTGAACGTCATAATCGCACATCTTTGACGTGTGTGTGTGTGTGTGTGTGTGTTTTCCAGAGCCCTCCAGGTCTCTCTCCTCAGGCTACCAGTATAGTACACATGTGTGTGTCATTCAGCTATAAGTACCTGGCCCTGTTCACTGACTCAGGCCACGTGTGGATGGGCTCCAGCAGCCTGAGGGTGTGTAATAAAAACAGCAGTGAAAGAAGCCTATATGAATTTATACATTCTTGAATCCTTTTACCTCACATTCACGCCACCATGTAACCGGTCACCACTATTTATCGTTCCAAAGGTGGCGCCGTGGCACTCGGTTTAGCCGTCTGTTGTTGTCGTTGCTGTAAAGGTCAGAAAACTCACTTAACATTTTCTGTGTGCAGGAAAAACTCAGCGAAGTAGAGATTAAAGTCAGAAATCCACCCAGACAGATGGCCTGGTAGGTGCAGAACAACGTTACGTGACACGTCGCCGTCCCGTGTGGACGTCTGGGAAAATCAATCAGAAGTCACTAAATTCCGACAAGCTAAAAACGATGAAAAATTCGGTTTTGGACTCGGTTTGATAAATCAGCTGATCATTTCTGTTTCTAATCAGTTTCCAGTTAAAATACCCGGCATCCTCCTGCACCACGGTGCGAGCGATATCTTTACATTTCTCCCTTATTTTCACCAGAATTTAAAACGCTGGACCTTTCTATAGATGCATGTAAACATATTTTAGTCAGAATGTAATGTATAGAATACGGTGTAGAAACAAAATAGCACGCAAAGAATTTTCCCAGGCCGCTACATCGAGGTTTACAAATTTATTTATTTATTTATTTATTTATTTATTTAAATGATTGATTGATTAATTAACAGAATACGTCGTTTTGGAGAAAGTCTTTTTTTTTTTTTTTTGCTCTCTGTTCTATGAAGGTGTCGCAGGCCGAAAAGTCAGCAGCCCTCGGTGGTGATCATGTGGGATCGGTACCTGCTGGTCGTAGGAGTGTGTAAAGACACCATCCCGTACCACCTCGATGACGACTCGGTTCTGGTCCCAGAGCTGGACGGCGTTCGAATTGTCAACGGCACAAATCATGAACTGTTGCAGGAAGTCCCAGGTTCGAACACACACACTTTCTGAAACACACATCTATAGACGTATCAAACAATTCTCAAACACGTGTCACGTTGTTGTTTTGTAGCTGCCTGTGAGGAAATCTTTAAGATCGCTTCCATGGCTCCTGGAGCTCTGCTGCTGGAAGCTCACAAAGAATACGAGGTGGGGATTTTGGTGAATATTGGCGGTGTTTTATTATTAAAGACGTCTGATTTTACCGGTGTAGTAAAGGACGATCTCGTTCGGCGACGCACATGACACAACAGTCTGTGTTTTATATGTGTAGAAAGAGAGCCAGAAGGCAGACGAGTATCTGAGGGAGATTAAGGAGCAGGATCTATTGAGTGAGGCGGTGAGGCAGTGTGTGGAGGCGGCAGGACACGAGCATGAGCCAGAGACGCAGAAAACACTCCTGCGGGTGAGTAAACTGTGTAATTGGGGCTGTAAAGGGCTTTGAAAACGACGTTCTGGGTTCGGACGGTTTCCAGTCGTACCAAATGACTCCTAGTTTCATTCCCTGTTCACACAAAGAGATTTATTCATTTTGGAGCTCAAGTTTTTTTTTTCTGTTCTTTAATATATCACTTAATATAACCACCACTTCCCCACCCTACACCCCCCCCCCCCTCCCCCAGGCGGCCTCCTTCGGAAAATGCTTTCTCAGTAACTTTCCCGCCGAGCCGTTCGTCAGCATGTGTCGAGACCTCCGAGTGTTAAATGCAGTGAGAGATTACACCGTGGGCATCCCTCTCACACACACCCAGTTCAAACAGATGACCGTTCAAGTGCTCACAGACCGGTGAGACAAAATCCCATCAGATTTCCGGTTTATTATTGTTATTATGGCTTTGTTACGTTGGGATAAAAATATTTACAGAAAAAAAAACAAGAAATTACCTTTGTGTTAATAAGGTATTTAATACGAATTACTCCCCTTCTGTCTTTCCTTTGTTTTGTTTTTTTTAGACTAGTATATCGCAAGCTGTATCCTCTGGCCATCGAGATCTGTCGCTATCTGAAAACTCCAGAGTATCAGGGTGTGAGTCGAGTGCTCAAACACTGGGCCTGCTGCAAGGTATGGCGTAGAGGCAGAGCCACGCTGAGGCGGAGTGGCCGTGGTTCCCTCGATCGCCCAAATGTTTTTTAGTTCACTGATTAGATTGGATCACATTATTAGAATAATTATAGATAGTGCTGGGAGTGTGTATGTGATGGAGACAGCTGAGGCTTGTGTGTGTGTGTGTGTGTGTGTGTGTGTGTGTAGGTGCAGCAGAAGGAGGAGGCTGATGAGGTCATTGCGAGGACTGTTAGTTTAAAGCTGGGCGATGCAGCTGGAATCTCCTACTCCGAGATCGCTAATAAAGCCTACGAGTGCGGACGCACCGAACTCGCTATAAAGGTACACACACACACACACACACACAATGCCGGCTCTTTGACTTCTGTTCACACAACCTCTTTGGTCCACATGCTTTTTCTCTTTTCCCCATATCCTCTTTCTCAGCTGTTGGAGTTTGAGCCTCGCTCTGGTGAGCAAGTTCCTCTGCTGCTGAGGATGAAGAGGAGCCAGTTAGCACTTAGCAAAGCTATAGAGAGTGGAGACACGGACCTCGGTACACACACTAACACACACTAACACTTTGAACTCACCGATACTTCATACGCAGTCTACAAACCTCACGTTTATAAAAGTCTTGCTTGATATAGGGGGCAAAATATCACAATAACGTCCTGTTATTTATAACACAATATCAGCAAGGAAGTTTAATAATAAAAACGTTCAATTGTGCTGTTGTGTAACTGGTTGGTTTTTCTGTAAGGAGATATTTAGTTTATGGAAGGAGTCAACAGTGTCTGTTACAGCTTTACACTGTGACTCTGTGTGACAAAGGAAAAGTTTTTCCCACTCAGCAAGTTTTTTTTTTTTTTTTAGTAAGACATTTTTTCCTCATTAACTTTAAGAGCCGGTGAGAGAAGGACTGTGTACAGCTGCACTAACGTCAGCGATCATATTAATTCATTTGCTGGATCGTTCTCGTCCCTTCACAGTGTACACGGTGGTAACGTACCTGAAGAACGAGATGAACAGAGGAGACTTCTTCATGACTCTGAGGAACCAGCCAGTGGCCCTGAGCCTCTACAGACAGGTACGACACACACTTCAACGTCCGTTAGTGTTCGAGATGGGGTACTCGAGTCATAGGACTTGACTCGAGTCCGACTTAAGTCGCAAATTTGAGACTTGCTTGACAATGTTTACAAAAAAAAGACTCAACTTGACATTCATGACTTGAGACTTGACTCGGACTTGAGTTAAATGACTCAGAGATGGGGGACTCGACTTGACTCGAGTCAGACTTAAGTCGCAAATTTGAGACTTGCTTGACAATGATTAAAAAAGACTCGACACTTATGACTTGAGACTTGACTCGGACTTGAGTTAAATGACTCAGAGATGGGGTAATCGACTTGACTCGACTCATACTTAAGTCGCAAATTTGAGACTTTTCTTGACAGTGATTTAAAAAAAAAAAGACTCAACTTGACATTCATGACTTGAGACTTGACTCGGACTTGAGTTAAATGGCTCAGAGATGGCGGACTCGACTTGACTCGAATCAGACTTGAGTCGCAAATTTGAGTCTTGCTTGACAATGATTAAAAAAAGACTCAACTTGACTTTGACTTGACATTCATGACTTGAGACTTACTTGTGACTTGCACATGTGACTTACTCCCACCTCTGGTTAGTGTTTCTCTCAGCTCAGATTTGCGTTTCACTTCCTGGTTTGTGTGTGTGTTTGTGTGTGTGTTTGTGTGTGTTTGTGGGTTTCAGTTCTGTAAGCATCAGGAACAGGAAACGCTTAAGGATCTCTTTAACCAAGATGACGATCACCAGGAACTGGGAAATTTCTATGTGAAAGCTAGTTACAAAGAGAAGGTAGGATTTGAAGTGATTATAGAGTCTCACTAAGAGACTTAGGTGTTATTGGAATTGAATAAATTCTTCGTGTGTGTTCGACAGAGGCTGGAGGCTCGAATGTCTTTATTACAAAGTGCAGTAGATGAGTACAACAAGGCCAAGAATGAATTTGCTGCCAAGGTGAGCAAAAGAATGTGACTATAAGCGTACAAGTACAAGAACGTTCATCGTCTCGAAGAAATATTAGAAAAATGCGAAGGATAAAAAAAATCAAATCTGCGATTGTCCTCGGGATCTCTTGTTCAGGCTACAGAGGAGGAGATGCGTCTGCTGCGTTTCCAGAGGAAGCTGGAAGAGGAGAAGGGCGAATGTGTGACGGGTTTCTCTCTGCACGACACTCTGAGCACGTTGCTCGCTCTGGGTCTGCACAAGCAAGCCGAGCAACTCTACAAGGACTTCAGGGTGCCTGATAAGAGGTACATGTTTGTCTGTGATGAGTAAAGATTCAGGTACATGGTGTAATATTGCAAACTAGGCATTAATCAGATCACTAAAACATTACGCATTACACAAAACACTCAAAGCACTGAAAAATATTTTTTGGGCATCATCTACTTTATAATAATAAATAAATAATATCTACATTTGTGCTGTCTGTGTCAGTGGTCATACTAGGATTATATAACTTTATGACCTTACACCTTATTTCTGCACATGAACCATGATCAGACAGAGAGAGACAGACAGACAGAGAGAGACAGACAGAGAGAGACAGACAGACAGAGAGAGACAGACAGAGAGAGACAGACAGAGAGAGACAGACAGAGAGGCGGAGGGAGAGAGAGACGGACAGAGAGAGAGAGACGGACGGACGGACGGGACGGACAGAGAGACGGACGGACGGGACGGACAGAGAGAGAGGGACGGACAGAGAGAGAGAGACGGACGGACGGACAGAGAGAGAGACGGACGGACGGACAGAGAGAGACGGACGGACGGACAGAGAGAGAGAGACGGACGGACAGAGAGAGAGAGACGGACGGACAGAGAGAGAGAGACGGACGGACAGAGAGAGAGAGAGACGGACGGACAGAGAGAGAGAGAGACGGACGGACAGAGAGAGAGAGAGACGGACGGACGGACAGAGAGAGAGACGGACGGACGGACAGAGAGAGAGAGACGGACGGACAGAGAGAGAGACGGACGGACGGACAGATAGAGAGACAGACAGTCAGATAGAGAGACAGACAGTGAGATAGAGAGAGATTGTGTGTGAAAGAGTGTGTAGCTTGTGTACAGTAAGTAATTCACATTAGTGTTTGTTTCTCACAGGTATTGGTGGCTGAAGCTGACAGCACTGGCTGATAAAGCAGACTGGGACGAGCTCGAGAAATTTGCCAAAAGCAAGAAATCACCCATCGGCTACATGGTAAAGAGAAATTTATACTTTGTAATCCATGTGAATTGTATATAAAAAAACCGTCCTGTGATGTTTGCTGGACTTTACTGAACTCCTCATCCGCAGCCCTTTGTTGAAGTGTGCGTGAAACGAAACAACAAGTTCGAGGCCAAGAAATATGTGTTGAAAGTCACACCGGAGCAAAAGGTCAAAGCCTATCTGGCAGTAGGGTAAGGATTATTATTATTATTTATTTAAGTCACTTTTTTTTTAAATATCAGATTATTTTATGTATTTCTTTTTTTTTTCCTCCCAGCGATTTGGAAGGGGCAGCAGATGCAGCTATTGAGCGGAGGAACGAGGGAGAGATCAGCACTGTCCTGTCTCACTGTTCGCCTGCCACAGACCGCACGTTGGTAGAGCGTCTAAACCGTGCCAAGGCCACCGCCACCAAAAAGTGAACCAGAAAATCACGTGACTTCGGCCGTTGCCAAATAGTGATCCGATCAGCGCTATCCGTTTTCACTTCAGAGGGATCTGTGTAATGAAGTTGTGTAATGAAGTTTCATTACAAAATGCACTTAATGAGACGGAACCTGCAGGAAACTCTGTGGATTACTATAGGGTGGAAAAAGAAAGCGAGCATGTCATCAAGCTGGATTCATTCATTCATTCATTCATTCACTATCATCAAATTTTTACTAAAACTGGAGTTATGCCACACTTCCTATACTTACTGATTATGATCCATCTGATCCATCGTTCTTGATGCCTGTATAAATTAATTTCCTCCACTTCTTCATGTTTGTTTTATAACTTGGAAAGCAAACAACTGTAATTAAACTGTGACTGTGATCAGTTGTATTTGTGCTGTTTTATTTTGAATGATTTCATGCTGATGTTGATCTTCGTTTGTGTTTTTTCTCACAATATTAAACTTATTCTGCAAGTCCACACCTTTTCAGACAGAAATGTTATTTGACACTGGAATTCATAGTCATTTTGTGACAAATAAAAGCTTCCTGCTTCCTAACCAAGTAGATAACAGAGAATGAATGAATGAATTTGGCATCCATAAATGAAGAATGATTCCCAACTGCTCAATACTCATTATTATTATTAGTAGTAGTAGTATCATTATTAATATTTATATTATTTTTAATAGTAGTAGTATCATTGTTATTTACATAATTATCATCATTATTATTAGTAGTAGTAATAGAATTATTATCATTTTATTATTATTATTTATTATTAGTATTATCACAATCTATTATTATTATTATTATTATTATTATTATTATTATTATTATTATTATTATTATTAAGATCTTCCTGTTCAGGTTCAGTCATTTCTCAGCATTTTATGAACGCTGCAGTTTTTCTGAGCTACCAGCAGATGGCGCTCGTCTCACCGTCGCGTCACGTGTTCATCGACAAACTTTACAGCAGTCATACAAACAAACCCAGAGACTCACAGACATTTTTTAACATCGACTGGACAACAACGAACAGCCTTTTTACACCTGCTGCTGTGGTGAGTAACGCAAAAAACTACTACAATTCATAAATGTTAGTCGAACGCAAAACTTTATTGACGTTTAATTTGAGTTAAACTGCAGTCACGTGACCAAACCCCCCCCCCCGCTGTTTATTCTGTATTATGTCAAAGTTGTTGTTTTGTTTAAACTCAAGAGGGAAACAAGTCAATCCCTTCCGTCTAACCTCCTTCCTTTCTTTTAGTTCTTTAACCTGCTTACACAATCATTTCACCTTTTTTAGAGGATATGGCAACCCTTAAAGTCGAGTGTGTGGTGAAGGAGCAGAATGAGATTGGAGAAGGTCCAGTCTGGGAGGAGAAAGATGGCTGTCTGTTATATGTTGACATCTATGGCCCAAAGATCAACAGGTGGAACTCACTGACCAATCAGATAGACAGTATGTGTACAGGTGAGCCAATCAGATATCAATAAAACTTTGTATTAAGACTATTAAGTAATCAATGCTGGCTTACAATGTTGTTGTTTTTTTTATAGTTAAGTAAATAATTTAGCTACATAAAAGTAGTAAATAAAATAAAAATTAATATTAAATAATTTATTTTTTTCTATAATTATTTACATTAATATTTATACTAAAATAAGTTGAATGAATAAAATGAACTTTGCTGAATATTTGTGTGAATTAACCCAATATACCGTAGCAACCATTCCTGCGTTAATATTAATATTATTCAGCTTCCGTGTCTGCATTAAATCGGAAATCTGTGTTCACTTATTCAATCTTCAGAATTCACTCCACTATACATTATAACATACAATATGAATGACAAAAGGCAAATCCCAGTCCCAAGAAACTATGAAAGGTTTTTAAACTGTTTATTTTTTTCCAGTTAATGCATACACTTGCTCTGAGACAGTGGCTTGAAACTAGTATAATACCATTTTGAATAAATTATTTGAAATAAAAAATATTGACCGTTTAATTAATGACCTGGATCTCACTTTTTATATAACTCATGGTTATGAACCTGACACCTGATTAATATCTGATGTAAGGTCTATAAAGACGTCGCCGTCTTCCATTATCTTTATTATTGCCGCAGAGTCGTACGTGGGCTGCGTCGTTCCTCGGAGGTCTGGAGGGTATGTGATCGGAGAGGGGACGCGCTTTGCTGCTGTAGACTGGGAGAAGCGAGCCATCACGACCATCACTAAAGTGGACACAGAGAAGACCAACACCCGCTTTAATGATGGGAAGGTGGATCCTGCCGGCAGGTTTTTTGCAGGTGTGTAAGAGACTCTTCAGTAAACACTTGGTCAGGATTCTGGTAGATCTGGTAGATCTGGTAGATCTGGTAGATCTCAATAACACCCTGTCTATGACTGTGCTCTATGCACACACACACACACACACGCAAACACTTTCACACACACACACACACATGTTCACAATCAAATATTAACGTAATTTTAAAGTCACCAGTCCATTTACCTGCATGTTTTTTGTCAGCTGGGAGGAAACCAGAGAACCCTGAGGAACACAGGGAGAATATTTTATACCCCAATGAAAGTAACCTATTCATTATTTGCGTCATACATATTACAATGAGGTATACACAACATTTACTAATGAGATATACAAACATTGTCCTACACACAGTGTTTCTGCATGTATTAAGAGCCCTGGACATTTCTGATAGCTGGTGTTTTGTGTGGTTTGCGCCCTATATAGTCCATGTACATTAATATCTACTAGATGTATGAGGGTTCTGATGAAAGAAGGTTTGTAAGTACCCTACCCTTTTCACATACTCGAATAAGCGCAGCATGTCACATTTCAGATCAGACAACAAACTATTACGCTACCCACTTAACACAAGTACATGTTGCCCCTTACTGCACTCCAAATTACGTTGCAAACACACCATGCGAATCTCTATCACACACTTAGTATAAAGTGTACTCACTCCACAATGCTGTTTGTTCGATCCCACACTAAATTAAGTGCACACTCCTGTGTGCCATTTCCTGATTGTCAGGCACCATGGCGGTTGAGGTGCGTCCTGCTGAGCTGGAGAGGAAACAGGGCTCGCTGTATAGCCTGCTCCCCGATCACTCCGTCATCAAACACTTTGACCAGGTGGACCTCTCTAACGGTTTGGACTGGTCTCCAGATCACCGCTTCTTCTACTATGTAGACAGTCTGACGTACATGGTGGAGGCCTTCGATTACGATATACACACCGGAGGAGTAGGTGAGCTTCTTAGGAGGGCTGCTTAAGAAAACAAACAAACAAAAAAAAAACAGTGATAATTTAGATTATTTATGTTTATAATCATATATCTGTCCAGGATTATATAATACACAGAATTCAATTTTATTGTCATCACCAAACAGTGTCACTTTATTATATTTAGCTTTAAAGGAAAAAAAATAGAATAGCTTAATATACCAAGTAAAAAAATATTTATTAATTGATATATTTACATGTTTTGTTTCAAACACATCAAAATTTCTTGTTTATCCTTCAAGATATTTTATGTTGCTCAAGATGGAGCCATAGACTAAATACATACAATACGTTACCTTTTTTCCTATTTACATTTATTTACATTCAGCATTTTTTTTTACATCAGCAGTTTTTTCTTCTTCACTCAGATTTTATCTTATATTGACTTTTCCCAATTCAGACAAAACCCACAAAACCTTCAAACTGATTACCGGCACGTAATAACGTAAATGCGTGTGTATTTGTATTAAGCTAATCGCAGAATGGTGTACAGACTTGAGAAAGATGAAGGTATTCCTGATGGCATGTGCATTGATGCGGAAGGGAAACTATGGCTGGCCTGCTACAATGGGGGCAGAGTTCTGCGTATCGACCCTCTGACAGGTGTGTATACATCGGTACGTTCCTTTTCTGTTAATCTCCTGTTTCACTTTTAAGTTCTTCTCAAATAATGTTCCTCATTTTAGGGACCAGGCTTCAAACGGTGAAAATGCCAGTTGCTAAAATCACCTCCTGTTGTTTTGGAGGCAAAGATTACACAGATCTCTACGTCACCTCTGCGTGTAAAGGCATGGACGAGGAATCGCTCACCAAACAGCCCCAAGCCGGCTGCATTTTTAAGGTAGGGATTATAATCTTGTGGTACAAGTTTCCTGGTCTTACACCACTGCAGTTTTATATACATTAACGAACACCACGTACTGTACAGTACTTTTTATCCATATCTAGTTACGTTTAATATCGTGGAACACTTTTATGTAGTGGGAAAGTGGCAAAGCTTTCGAAACCTTTAATAAAGACTAAATAAACGTCTTATTTACAGAAAATAAGACACCACACCATACATTATCTAGTGCTTGTTTGCTTGTTTACCATCCTGCTTTTTAAAACCTTGCCTTAAAATAAAGCCAGTGTGTAACGTAGCATCATGACGTTGCATCATGTGGGCATTGACGTACATGTGCAAACGTACATTATATATTTGGTTTAATATGTTTTGTTTTCTTCAGGTCTCTGGCTTAGGAGTAAAGGGAATTCCTCCAAATTCATTTTCCGGTTAAAGCACCAGAGAATCTCTGCATTTGGTGAAATACACACACGGGATTGTGGTGATTGTGTCCGCTTGACAGTTCTGCATTGACATATTGATTTAATAATGATCTGAAATCACGAGACTGAATTAAGCAGCTTTTTGTGGTCCATCATGACATCTCGGTCAGGACTTCAGAATCAAGGGCTTTGTGACGAAATCAATTGGCAACAATGCTTGACATAATTGAAGTGAATAATATAATAATTAAAATAATTAATGGATGTAATGAGAACTAACACATCTGCTGTTGCGATGATAAAAAAAATCCTGATGACTTATGACAAGAAAATGAGTTTAACATCATGTGCATCTAAAAAGTTTATACCCTTCATTTAAATGTTCCATGTAGCCCATGTTCTTTTCATTCATGCATCTTAAGTAATGAATCCTATCCCACTATCCTGACTCTGTTTTTATCCCGTTATACTGGGAACACTGGAACGCACACAAGGCAGGAACACCTTGTGTATGGTTCACTGTTGTTTTTGGAAGTTGGGTGGAAACCGGAGAACCCAGAGGAAATCATGGACATCGATAAACCTCTCTGAGCTCTGGAATGAGGAATCGCAGACCCTCAAGATGTGAATTTGCAACACTATCTGTGCCAACATGCCTCCTCTAAGTTGTTTTTAATCATTTTATATTTTCATATTGTTGATGTATACCATTTTTTTATTATTTCTATTTGGTCATCTGGTGAATCATTTCCAGGGTATTAAACATTAACAGATGAGTACATGCATCAACCTTAATCATTGTTGGCTGTTTGGTGAAATAGATTTAATTAAATAAGCAAAAAAATTAAAAGTAAATACCCCAGTCTTTCAGTTCTCAGTTCACTGATTATTTCTGTTTTATATTTTGTGGATTAATTTGTCACCAGGATAAAGGACAACATCAGCACCAGCGCACGTGCGCATGCTGTCTCTTTCTGACCCTTTTTACAATCCGGGTGATGATAAAATCATTATCCAAACACAAATTTGATCATCCTTTTACTTTATGAACATGTTGCAACAACGGAAAAAGTCCCAACAACAACGGAAAAAGTCGTGCGTGGGTTTTAACGCATGCATTCAGCTTTAATAACGGTGTAATGGATGTCCTTGTTGCTTTGGTTTAAGTGTATTGTGATTTCAGGGGAAATTTTCTAAATACATGTTTAGGAATATCACAGTTGCGTTGACAAAATAACTGCGCGATTATACGGGATTGCGCGCAAACTTCAGTGTGTTTAAGGAAGTAGAAGTTCATGTGACTGCGCTGCTGTGTAGCTTTCTCCTTCCGGGTAACACACACACACACACACACACACACACACACACACACACACACACACACACACACACACACACACACACACACACACACACACACACACACACACACACACACACACACACACACAGCGCGGGATTATACTCCAAACAATCATTTGGTGTGTGAATTAAAGCATGTCTGATGTTTGGAGATCTCAGCCTTGTTCCAGATGTGCAGACTGGATGTCACAGCTTCCTTCAGAACTCCTTGATGTTCCTCTATGGGATCTTACCATACCTGGTATTGAAAACATCATCATGATCCACCATCATCCTGTTTGTTTGTTGTTAATGGTTTTAAACGTGAAGCTTTATTATTGCAGGTAGTCATGATACCATGACATACTGTCTGGACAGCAACAGTCCGGTCCTGAGTTCAGAGCCCTGGATACTCACCGTGCTGGACCACGTCGTACCCTGTGTCATTCGGCCGTGTATAAAGAAGTGGGCCACCACTCAGGTAAAATGTGTATACCAAACTGTATTTTGCTTGTCATTTATACCATATATAGCTTTTGCAATACACAGTGAAATGAGACAATGTTTCTCCAGGACCAGGGTGCTATATAGAACAAAGACAGAGCTAAGGACTAAGTAAGTTAGTCCTAGGTACATAAGGTGCATCTGTACAACCTGGTATACACGGTGTGAGACAAAACAAAAAGACAGTGCAGGACAACAAATACGAGACATTTCACAAAAGACAATACACAAAAACAGTGTATATACTGTATGTCCAAACAATATTACGTGTGCAGTAATACTGGAATGAACACATTAGTATTATAGCAGCAGTTATACAGTATGAGGTATTGTAAAGTATTGTGCAAAACAGCAATCGACTGAAATGTAAAAGACAGCATGTGCAAATAGCAGAAACAGTGTGCAAAACAGCATGTAATCAGTTTAATATGATGGTGCTGTAGACATGGATTTAAATTGGAAGAGTGTGTATTTGGTGTGGGTCATTGCAGTCCATACAGTTGATTGTGTGTGTGTGTGTGTGTGTGTGTGTGTGTGCGTGTGCGTGTGTATTGTGCTGGGTACAGTTCAGTTAATAAGGAGTCTGATGGCTTGTGGAAAGAAAGTAAAAATAAAGAAATAAAGTGTACTTTCAAAAGTTTGACACCACATGCAGCTTCTTAGGTGAACACTATAGCCTTTTAACCTCGATGGTAGCACCCCAGCCACGAGGCACATAAAATGCACCGCTTTTCTTTTTTTTTTCTTCCTTTTTTTAGGAGCTGTCAATTTGCAGCCAGCTGGACTCCGGAATTCGGTTTCTCGACTTAAGGATTGCCCACAAGAAAGAAGATTTGAGCAGGATGTTTTATTTTGCTCATGGAATATACTCTCTCCTTACTGTGAAGGTGAACATCCTCATTACCCATAATTCCTCAGAACTCAGAAGGTGTTGATTATTTTTCTGTCACACCAGAAGCCCGAGTGCTTTACCTCTAACTCTGTGATAAATCATGTCTCTCCAGGAGGCGCTCACTGAAGTCGCTGACTGGTTAGTGTGTCACACTAACGAAGTCCTGATCATCGCTCTGTCTCATTTTGAAGATGTAACTCCTGCGCAGCACAACAACCTCATTAACTTTTTGATACAACTCTTTGGCAAGAAACTCTGCCCCAAATCAGTAAGCAGCTGTATATTATTTATAAGTAAAGTACGACATGTTGTCACGTGTCTCCTCACTTTGCTGTTTGCCGTGTCTTAGGAAACGCCTTCTCTGAGAACATGTTGGACTTTCGGTTATCAGGTGATTGTCTCCTATGCTGATCCGTCTGGGTCTGAGTTTGAGGAACTTTGGCCAGCATGGGATTACTGGTGGGCCAACGAGTCGGACCCAAACCTCGTCATTTCATATCTTGAGCATAAGAAGGACACAGGAAGACCAGGTAAGGTATTATTACATATTATTAATAGTCTTAATTCATCAGTATCTAAGTGTCTGTAGGTTGCTTTGTCCTTTGATTTCACCAACACTAATTATTTGTATAATGTTTTTTCTTCAGATGGTTTCTTTATGGCCGGTTTAAACCTCACTGAAGATACCAGATACGTCCTCTGTCATCTCACACAGTCTATGAAGAGCATGACGCTCCAAGCCTACACTGTTCTAATGGACTGGGTCAGAAAGCAGCACCCTGGTTCCCTGAAAACATCCCTCAATATCATCTGCGCCGACTTTGTCGGGATTTCGAGAAACGAATTCTGTGAGATTGTAATTGGACTCAATACAAAACACTGAAAACAGGAGAGAAAACTGATGCACTTTTCCATAAAGACCTGCTTTAATATTTATACCTATCTTTAGCATTTATATTTTCATATATCTTGTACATGACTGTACAGTTTACGGAAAAAAGGAATTTCTCAAGACTTTCTCCCTCCCCTTCTCACCCTTCTCTCCTCTTCCCACCTCTTCCTGACACATAGATTATTTAGGGATTCACAGGTAGCCAGTTGAACCTGCACTGTTCCTGTGCACCGTGTGACGCTGCTGCATTAGGCTTAGAGCCACACAGTAGACAGATGGTTGAGGAGAGCCAGGAGGATCTCATTACACAGTGTAATGAAAGCACCCCGGATACAAGGGGTTAAATGTCTGTGTGACCCTCCTGTTCCTCTACCTTGCACTTCTTACACCAGTTTGAGGAAATCTGGGAAGTCTAGAAGTATTTCTGAAGAAACATGAAGAAAGAGGAAGACCTTTTCACTGAGGAAGGATAGTGGGAGAGCAATAGAATGAAGAGGATTAGAACGAGAGAAAAGGATTTGGAGACGGAGAGGAAAAGCGGTATAGTAGATATATTCTATCTGTCTGTCTGTCTATCTATCTATCTATCTATCTATCTATCTATCTATCTATCTATCTATCTATCTACCTACCTACCTACCTACCTAAATAAATAAACAAACAAACAAATAAATAATTATATTATATTATAATTATATTATATTTATGTCCAAACATGAGATGAAAGAAAAGCTTATTCAATAATAACGGTTCAAACAAATGTTTCTCCATTCATTAAACCTCAGAAATGACATTATGTTATCAACCAGGCAGCAGAATAAATTTCTGGCTGTTTACAATAGAACAGTTTATACTCTATAGTAACTAATCAAAACGCAAATTAAGGCACTCATCCTCAGAATAAACACAGTGCTCTTAGTGGACTCCTGTTTATACTGTTTTATAAATACTGTAGCAAACTCAGATTTATTGACTTTATTGTCCTATAATATGCAGAATTTTATGTGTAACTTGTACCAGATTGTATTTACCTCAACAGCAAAAAAAAAAAAAAAAGAATAGTTTTAATGTTTATCTATTTCTCCAGTTAAATTAAAACTTAATCCATGATTTAAAAAAAAAAACTTTTCAGGAATCATTAAACACCGGTTTTAGTCTTGGTTAACCTGTTGAAGTATTTAATGAAGTATTTAAATTAAAGTAAGAATTTAAAATATCACAGATTACCAATAGTTTGATTTTAAACTTGGATTATTTAATATAATCGTTGTGTTCCCTTGTGTCCCTCAGGTTCAGCTTAGCACTATGAATTTGACTCATTTGACTCAATTGACTCATGTGCACACGACCACCATGGTTCCGAGTCCGGTCAGCACGAGGCATCGGCTTAAAGACGGTGAAGCGAGGAAGGTTCCTCACTATCAGCTTGACTAAAATGTGGATGTGAAGAATGAATCTAAACCTTGTCCATCATCTGCCATCCCAAACTTACACAATTTGAGTCCTTATTTGACTCAATGAAGAATCAGAACTCTGTTTACTAAGCTCTATTGGTGTGTTGCTGGTATGTGATCAATATAGGTGTAGGTATTTATATACTGTACGTGAGAAAAAAGGAGCATGAACTTGAGCAGGATTTGACTGAGGTGTGTCTTATTTGTCATGGTGATTTGTGTAGAAGATGAGCAACCGTCTGGGAATTGTTCTGTTCACGCAGCTTCCGCAGTGAAGTAGGAGACTTCTGCATTTTAACAAAGATAGGAAATTGTACAGAAAGACTTTTTTGTCATGGGTTCCCTACAAATTTATATGGATTTAAACATAAATATGCAATAATAATAAAACAATAATAAAATAATAAAATTTGACCAGACTTGACATACTATTGACATATTACCAGCCTGTTATACTAAAGAATATACTGAAAAGTATATCGCTTTTTTTATCGACTTTTTGAGAATAAGCAATTAGTTTAGTTTAGTTTTATTTTCAGTGAAATTAAAATTTCTGAATTAATTTTCAGCAAAGTAATACATCGATTTGTCTTGATCCAATCCAGTCTGTTAGATTTTCTCACCATTTGGTTAACTGACATTGGCTGTAAGATTTTTTTTATCCCTCACGTCATGTTAATCAAAAGAGAGCGATGCAGCGGCGCTTTATTGCTTTATCCACTCTAACTCTCTACCTTAAAAGTGCCCTAATGCTTCACTGCTACATATAAATCGGTCACAATAAAGGTCCAGAGATAAGTGGATTTCAATCAAGATTTGAGGAGCCATCGACAGGTCCAGACTGCAGACGTTTCAAAAGTGTTGATTCAAAATGAGGACACATTTCATTGAATTCATCATTTTCATATCCTGTCTATTTCTTGCCATTCAAAATGAACGTCAATAAAACATCTGTGTGTAAAAGTGTGCCTGCGGGTTCAGGCCCAAATATTGTGCTGTTTGAACAAATAATGTAAAGGAAAATCTATTCTGTATAAAGTTATGTTGAATCTTGCTCAAGTCTATACATGATTATGAACTTGCTGTATTAAAAACACCAAATATCATAGACTCATAAAACACTCCTTTTTCTTTTTCTTTTTTGTGCAAGCATGTAAACAATATGGAATCTACATTTTTAAGGTGTTAGGTATTATCTGATATTTCAACAGATGGATTATATGCATATAATAATCTGTTTTTAAATAATAATGAGGTTTAGGGACTTTTTTCAGTCAGCCAGGAAGTGAATATTGCATTAATATTATTTCTATGAATTTATATGTAATCTAGACTATTTCTATATATTTTTTATTTCATCAAATAAATTCTAAACAAAACATGTACAAGATATGAGATAAGATTTTTTTTGCATGAATCATTTTAATATTAAGTTATCGAATGAATATCAATTTATTAAAATGAATAAACAATAAACAATATATTTTATTATATATTTAATCATTTAGCCTGTACACATTTGATTTAAAAAATTTAGAATGATTTAAAAAATTGATTTAACATTTTTTAGATCATTTAAAATTTTGATTTTAAATTTTAAAATTATTTAAATAATGGATTTAAAATTTTAAAATGCTTTTTAAAAAATTATTTTAAATTTTAAAATAATTAAAAAATAATAAGACATTGAATGTGCAACACTTTTTTCTCTACTTTATTGTATAAATTTCTCTACTTTATTGTATAAATATAAAAATCTAAATTATTGTATAAAATAATGTATTTATAATACATTATTATTATTATATAATATATTTTATATAAACCTGTTTTTAATCTTTTTTATATAAGCACTTAAAAAATGTTTTTTAATTTTGCACTTTGCAAAAAAAACATTTTCACAGACACACGGTGTCATTTCTAACTTTAATTATTTCTACATATTTCAAGTACTCGAATGTTTCTGAGTTAAGCTAGAACTTCATGGCGCGTACGTAATGACGTCACTCAATCCGTTGCCGTGGCTCCAGGCGGAAGTCCTTGTCTCGTTCACCTGTTGCTTGTTCAAACAGGAAGGAGAGAAGCTAGTTGTATTGGAGAAGTTGTTTACATTGAGCTGTTTATTTATATATAAGATTATTTGATGGATAAATTAAAGAAAGTTCTAAGCGGACAGGACGGAAATGATGATCTGAACGTGCTGCAGGTACCAAAGGAGAAATAATTGACACTTTATTTTATTTCACATTTAATTTCTCACAGGCCGTGTAGTTTCTACCCATCTGTCACTTGTTTACTAGTTTAACTAGTAGTCGTTAACTTGTCAAAACTTGTCAATAATGTCTGGGTTTTGTTTATAAATGATTTGTGAAGGTTTAAAGTTGTTACATGCGCAGGACATTTAGAAAGATGCCCTAATGAGAGGCCTTTCATTGACTGCACTTTAAACTCTACACCATAATCAGATTTTATTAGAATTAAATAAATCATACATCAAGATAATTAGATATATAAAAAGCCTTAATTCAACAAATAATTAGCATTCATTTTTACCTAACTTGTTTTTATTTATTAGTTGTTATTTTGCATATTATTTTAATCACTGGACCTTTTATTCTTTTTTTGTATTATACATGAATTTATTTATTATTATTTTATTTCTGTTCCTTATTAATTAATTATTGTATTTATTTATTTTGTTTGTTTTTGTAATTTTTTATTTTTATTTCTATTTATTTATTTTTGTTTGTTTGTTTGTTTTTATTTATTTATTTTTTAGAATTACTTTTATTCTATTCGGTCTGCACGTTTTATGATGTATTTTGTATTGTTATTATTATATTTTATCTGTGACCTTTGAACTCGTGTTGTCTCGTTGTCTGTGTACATGAATCATCTTTGAGAGTCATTAAGACTTCAGGGAAACTACAGCAACGTTTGAACAAAGTGGTTCAGTGGTTGAAAGTAAAATGTGATGGAAAAAGTATTTTATTGATATTGTATTGTGCTGTTTGTGTGTTTTTCTTATATCTAAGCACATTTCTTGTTCTATAGGGAGCTGATGAGGCGATCACGCTGGGATGGGGAACACGTGTCAAGGCTTTTATTGCTTGCTTTGTTTTAGGAGTCACCTGTTCCATCCTGGTAAGTCGACTCAGTTTAATGTTGTTCTATATTGAATAATACATGGGGCAGATACTGTTATCATGTCATACTGTCTGTGACGCAAACAAATCATTAGTAAAAGGAGGTGGAGTTAAAAATCGAAAGGCTAATGAAAGACTTCTGTCTGAAATGTTGTGCTTCTCTGGATGTTTATATGGTTGCATCAAATCTGGACGTTTTGCAAAGATAAAATGATGAAAGATTAAATAATTAAATTGTGCCTATATAAGATTAATAAACTGAACAAGTTCAATATTTGATCTAGTCTCAACTTATATTTGTCTTTACTGACGTACTGAGGTTTATATTTAAAAAAAATATTTTTTGGAAATGAGAAATGTTTTTGTACAGACTCAAGAATGTAGAATTCATAAAATAAAAGTCAAAAAAATAAATGAGGGTCCCAGAAACTTGGAGAGTACTGTACTTACGGAATACACACACACACACACACACACACACACACACACACACACTCACTACATACCTATAGAGTGTACTACATCTATAACTTCACATCCCGTTGTGATTATTCACTTTGAATATCATCAAATGAATGCCTGTCTCTGGAAATATCCAGGGATCGTGTTTGCTCTGGGTTCCTAGAAAAGGAATCATCTTGTTCGCCGTCTTTTACACCTTTGGAAACATCGCCTCTCTCCTAAGGTAGGATTTATCACAGCATACATGAATATTCGATACCAGCCGTGTTCTGAAGCTCGGCTGCATTTTGTTTGCGTTCTAGCACGACTTTCTTGATGGGTCCGTTGAAGCAGCTGAAAAAGATGTTTGACAAGACGAGAGCGCTGGCAACAGCCGTCATGATTGTGAGCACACACACACACACACACACACACACACACACACACACACACACACACACACACACACACGTACGTACATAGAATTGCTGTCCGTATAAAGGCAAATGAATTCTGTATTAATTCTCTCCATGTTGGGTTTTTTTTTTACAATATACTTTGTACAATATATAAAGGAATAATTTTGGCCTTTCATTTTGCAGACATGCCTCGTGTTGACACTTTGCTCTGCATTCTGGGTAATTATGGCATTCATTTGGAATATATATTCTGTAAAATATGTTACAGTATATATTCTAGAAATATTTTTTGTTTTTCACACATATGAACATTTCTATGCATTAGCTATGTGCTGAATTCCTTACTTCCTCACACCGTGATAAATTATTGCAATATTATTTATTTCAGTTACAGAATTTTCCTGCATTCTGTATCTCAAATGCAGTTACATGCAGTTCTTGTCTTTCGAGACACACGTGATCCAGGGAATACGAAGGCTGCGCGAAAACGCTGCCTGCTGAATAAACTAAATGAGCTCATTAGGGATCGCCGTTGTTTTTAAGTGTTACAACTATTGTGATGTAGAAACGATTATCAGCACATACCTAAGTCTTATTGTGATGTAGAAACGATTATCAGCACATACCTAAGTCTTATGTTTACGGAGTATTCATTTGGGAAAACGAGTTAACACCCTGCGCTCCATCTCGATCCCTTCAGTGGAAAATCCCAGGCCTCGTCGTGCTTTTCTGCATCCTCCAGTTCCTGGCTTTAACTTGGTGAGTGGACCACTTACTCAATTCACAGCTGCCGTGTTGATAAAAACGTTCAGCATAAACGTGTGACATTTTCCTGACTGTTGACTTGGACGGAGCACATACGCTGGCTTGCTCTCTTCTGGCAACAAAATGAAATAGTGATTTTTATTTACAAAAAACAAACCAAAAAGGCAATTATTTCTCCAGCTCGCTGCCAGATTTGTTTATGTGAGGGAGCGAGCGTGCGGCGGTTGTTGTGGGCTTTGTTCTCTCTGTAGAGTTAAATTATGTTTGTTTGTTTATTAACAATGAAACACAGCATCTCTTTGCGAAGCAGAGATGTAAAGAAATCAGACGTATGATGTTTTTTTTAACAGTGACGTCTGTAATTCAATTCACAGGTTTATATTAATGCTCCGGTTCTACATGCTGCGTTTTGGTTTCTATAGGAACATACATTTGACAGGGACTTGTATGATGGGGATCTGATACTAATAATAAACATTAAAAACGATAAACAGACAATCTGATCAAGCTTTCTGTCAGATGTTTATTGAACGGTTATTGAAGGAGTCTCCGGTGTCGGTGCAGTGGAGCGGTCAGTCACTCTGAAAGAAAGTCTTTAGGATGGAGAATTGTATGATTTCCGGGTTCTCGCTAACATGACAAGCTGCACTGTTTTATCGTGTTATGTTAAAGAGGCTAGCGAGGGAGCAATTGTTAGTGGTTAGCACATTCGCCTCACACCTCCAGGGTCGGGGTTCGATTCCCGCCTCCGCCTTCTGTGTTTGGAGTTTGCATGTTCTCCCCGTTCCTTGGGGGTTTCCTCCGGGTACTCCGGTTTCCTCCCCCGGTCCAAAGACGTGCATGGTTGGTTGATTGGCATCTCTGGAAAATTGTCCGTAGTGAACGAGAGTGTGTGTGCCCTGTGATGGGTTGGAACTTCGTCCAGGGTGTATCCTGCCTTAATGCCCGATGACGCCTGAGAGGCACAGGCTCCCCGTGACCCGAGAAGTTCGGATAAGCGGTAGAAAGTGAATGAATGAATGAATGAATGCTCTAACGTAAGAGAGATCAGGAACCTCAGAGTCCTGAATGTTACTACAAATGGATAAAATGTATAAATGTGTAAACGTTTATTTCATACAGTTATATTAAACACTGTAAATGTACTTTCTTATTTGTGTTACAGGTACAGCTTGTCATACATTCCGTTTGCAAGGTGAGTTTCTACACCGCAGTAAATCTAATCATATTTATATTGTTATACTGTATATAGTCGAGCTAATGACATTGGTTATGGAAAACTGTAAGGTTTCTTAGCTTAGCACTCTGAAGTACAGTTTTTGTTTTAAATATGTTCTGTAAAGTGTTAAAGGTGTAAAGCGGTCACTCCGCTGCCCATGATTCAAATATGCCCAGAGTCAAAGGTTCCATTCATTTGTGGCTTTCGCTCAAGTGACCAAAACAGACTTTTCACACTTGTGCTTTTTGGCTGCGGCCTGCTGTTTACTGATTTGTGTTTGTTTTAATGCAGGGACGCGCTGATTAAGATGTTCTCCATGTGTTTCAAGTGATGTGTAGTGGCGTGTGGAGCTCGGACCTCTCTCGCCCCACCGCACTCTCTCTCTCTCTCTCTCTCTCTCTCTCTCTCTCTCTCTCTCTTTCTCTCTCACACACACACACACTCACTCACACACACACACACACACACTCTCTCTCTCTCTCTCTCTCTCACACACACACACACACACACACACACACACACACACACACACACACACACACACACACACACACACACACTCTCTCTCCTGATGCTGATGTCGCTTCAGTTCTGCTCTGCCCTGAATCCCCACTGCTAGTGCCCACTCGAGCGCCCACTCTACTACCTGACAGACACACACACGCTGCAGGTGTGCGTTTCCTCTCCTGATGCCTGGGTGCTCTCCAGGAATGTCTATGAACACATTCTTTTTTACATGTCAGTGAAGGAATCAAATGACTGAGGTGCATTAGGTAAAAAAAAAATATGGGGAATAATGGTTTCTAATGGTTAAAAAGTTTGAATAAGTTTTTTGTTTGTTTCGTTTTGTTTTTTGAGGAAAAAAAATCCCAGCCCTGTTCACAAAACCTTCCATTGTTTCAGTAAAAGTCATTAATAAGTCATGACTTCTCATTTAAGCACACTTGGATCTTCGACTGCTTGAAAGCTGAAAGTTACAACAAGATTATGAGCAGCGAAATTCTCATACTGATTAATGAGGATGTGAAGGGGCAAAGGGGGGCGAATGTCTGTAAAATGACTAAAAAGGGGCAAATCCTAATCCAAGCAGCACAGGAAGACAGGTTTCCACACTATTCTATGAAAATGGTAGATTTTTTTTGTTAATCATTTCTACATAATGTTCCTTTAAGTGATGAGTTCAGTCAGAAATTGCACTCGTGTGTCTCAAGATGCCTTTTGAATTTTCTGTTATGCAAGAGAACATTTTTATAAATAGTATAAAGGTTGCTGTATGACGTTTTTTTTTTAATAATAATAACCTACCAGATCTATTTATTCTTAAATAATCTATTGTGTTTAATTGTTATGGTCATAACATTTGACAGTGCTAACTTAACCCCTATTTAGGGATTAGATTAGATTAGATCAGATTAGATTAAGCCTAATAATTTTCTAAATCTGGATACTTAAGATTGAATGTAACATTCTCAACCCTACAGCGGTTAGGGTGTAGTTTTTATTATTATTATTATTATTATTATTATTATTATTATTATTATTATTATTATTATTATTATTATTATTAATAGTTTCTTGTAATTTTTTCTTACTGACGCTCTGTTATTTTCTCTGTTTACATAATTGATTTTTGCTGGTACCATTTCCTGTTGGACATGTCCACCAAGCCCTTTACTGCCTTTTGTAAACACTTTTGTAACTGCTGGGATTCCTGTGTGTGCTATGAGACTGATATATCTGTGAGAAGAAAAAAAAGGCCTGCATTTTTGTTCTGCTGCTTGCACTTCAGACTGGATTTCAATCTCAGTAGAAAATCCTGTCGTTTCTTCAGCAGCGTAGTAGTTTTTAAGCTCGACAGCTCTTGGAATACTGGATACATCCTGCACAAGGACATTTCTTTTCCTGCACTATGAGCTGTCTTGGTAAAGATGTCCATGTCTCATCATTCTTCATTACTTGTACATTACAGATGAGAGTCTGGGTTTTTCACTCTTTTTTTTCAACAGGGTATCTTTTATTCCATGTTATTTAATTATTAACCATCTGTATATTGAAGCTCGTTTTCTGTGAAGAAGGATACTAAAATGTTTCCTCTGTTGCGTGTCATGTGTCATTTCCTATACGTGTAACGTGTAACACGTCTTCAGCCTTCATGAACAAATCTAATTAAAGTCTTGTTTAAATCTGAAGGATTTGGAGTCTTTCATGTGCTAATTGTTGTAATTGAAGTTAATTGGAAACCACGAGCTCTTACGGATCTCCATCTCATCTCCATGTTTACAGTAAATTAGGGCTTCGTGATTATCCCTGCGTTCATAGTGTTTTATTCTCCGTTTCTGCAGCGTGCAGGAGGCTCCGTTTAATGAGACCTTTTGCGTGCGTGATGTCGTTAAATCCTCTAAATCTCTGCGCGGCAGCTGCGGGATCAGGTTTCCGCATCGCCTCCTCCCAGAACATCCAGTCTGCTTTTCTTTCTTTCAGTATAAGGATGAAAACCGGTGCGGTGATGATGCGGACAAACCCCGCACACCTCTGACAGCGTGGCTGCAATTACTGCTGTTACTTAATGCCGGCTTTGACACCGGCAACGTGCGCGCAACTTAGAGCGTCGCTTTGGGCATCTTAACGCCTGACAGCATATAATTAATCCATTATCCAGAACTTACTCTCATAATCATCATCATCAACACAACAACAACACAGAACATTTACCACCTGATAAACGGGTTGCTTCGTGAACTTTTAAGGGCTATAAAATGTTATTATTGTAATATTTTAATATTTCTTTAAAGAATTTTAACATACAAGCTTCCCTTTCGTACAAGCTTTTGTGCTGATCTGTGCCTTATTTATTCTTTATCTTGTAATAATAACAACCTCGAGCTAAAAGCTTTCCACACAATCTTTTAGATTTCTATATTGTAAAGATTTAAAAAAAAAAAGCACAGTACAAAACAAAACATAAAATATGAACCGATCCCAGTTGGTCTCTCATGTAAATGCTTAATTATCAGTGTTTTTGTCTTTGTTGTGTATATTTGTACAGATGAAAGGGTGCTGTATCTTTCCTCGTACCTTTTTTGTACCATTTGAATATTTTATTTATAACATTTACCTTAAAATACACATTTACCTTAAAATATAACATTTACCTTAAAATATAACATTTACCTTAAAATACACACCTACCTTTTACTAGGAAAGTGTAATTGTTTAAGAGAAAAGGAAGAAAGACAAGTACAGTTTAGTACCATTTTGTTCTGAGAATTTAAGGTATCCCTGACTAAAAATTCTGTCATAATAAAATTCTCTATTTTGACATTATGTTTAAATGATGTAGGCTGGATGATCATTTTAATATTAATATTATTCAAAGTAATATTTTCTTCTACATTTTTCTGTAATGAAAGTTTCCCACTTCTATGAATATGGATATGTGCTTTGTGCGTTTGAAGAGTCCTAAATGCGTTGCCTTTGCGTCAGAGCGCAACACCAAGCTGCCCAGGTATCTGAACACAAACATCTCCATAAAAAAGAAAAACGAAAAGAAATAAATAAGTATTCCAACGTGTAACACACTCTCCTTGTTTTATCTGCTTGTTTTGTTTATCTGTAACACAATGCATGATGTCTGCTGATTAATTAATTACAACGAAATAATGACTAAATGGAATCTGGAATCCATGGAGGAGGTTTTGATTAAACGAGATCTCTAAAAAATATTTTCACACGTCCATGCAATGTTTAAACAAATTGACATGGTGTTAAAACTAAATCATTCACATCCTACGTGTCCATGAGACTAATAATGGTGCGCATTTAGTCGCTGGTTTAAATGGTTATTTGTTTGAAATGTTTTCGATTTATATGTGACTGAATTTGGATCCGCAAAGGATGAAAGTAAAAGTCTGAATCTTGAAGTTAAGGAGTCGTTTTATTGGTACAGAACCACGTGACTGCGGGGTTCTTAACGCGCGCGCTGTCCTGAGGATATAGGTGGGCTCAGAACGCAATAGCCAAGGTTAATACACAGAATTGTTCATCAGCACACAGGAAAAGTTTTCATGCAACCTATTCATTATTACTTACTTCTGATTTGCCAACTTTTTCTTTCCTCCCCAGACATTCACAGCTGAAGACTTTTTCCTTAGAACTGGGAGTCTCGTGAGCCGATGAAGGCAGAAAGCGACGCAGGGAGCAGCGGCGCAGGGGGTGGCGCAGGCGGTGGTTCGTGCTGCGTGAACCGGCTGCTGCGCGCGGTGGAGAGCGAGCTGCGCGCGGGCCGAGAGAAAGGAGACCCGACGGAGAAGCAGCTACGCGTGAGTCTGGAGGACGCCGAGCTGTGGCGCAAGTTCCGCGAAGTCACCAACGAGATGATCGTCACCAAGAACGGCAGGTGCGTTTATCGACTCCCCAGAAACATGTGGAGAAAATAATTTTTAGATATATAGAAAAAATTGTTCATTCACCACGTGTTCCATGTTTTTTTTTTTTATAGATTTCTTTTATGTCAAATTCGAAAAACGAATGCATATGGTTATAAAATGGTTTCAATTCAATTCAATACAAGTTTATATGTAAAGCGCAATATTTTACAATTGACATTCTCAAAGCAGCTTTACAGAACATAAACATAGAACAAAAGGTATTATAAAGAACAATATACAGATTAATACAATACAAAAATTCTAGATTAATATTAGATATAGTTAAATATGTATTTAACCCCAATGAGCAAGACTGAGGTTTAATAAAAATGATTTGTATGCATTACTAAATGAAATATTCTAAAATAATGCGCACATCTTTAAGCAAAACAATCAATCAATCAAACAAACAGAAAAAAAACTAAATAAATCGCTTTTTAATATAAATTTCCAGATTAAATAAATTAGGATTATACGAGCATTGTTTTAGCAAGATTATATATATATATATATATATAGATATATCTATGATTTAATTTGTTTAATTACAAATGATAATAATATTAATGTAAATAATAATAATAATAATAATAATAATAATAATAATAATAATAATAATAATATTTCGTTTCTTTATTGCATTTATATCTGATGCGGTTTTATTTGACGCTTTTTAAACACATAATAAATAGATTAATAAATAATTGTAAATAGTTTTGCACATGGTTATAAGAGAATTTGAAGAACTAAACTACAAGCTTTAATCCACCCTCAAAACCAAATATGAACGCACTATTTCATACAAGATTATAATTTTTTGTAAACATTTAAAAAAAATCTTTTCAAAGCTATTTAATATTTTTAGAAATATTAAACACTTTATTCTCTCTCTCTCTCTCTCTCTCTCTCTCTCTCTCTCTCTCTCTCTCTCTCTCTCTCTCTCTCTGTCTGGATCTAAATCAATTAAGCTATTTGTTATTGCAGTTATTGGCCTGCTTTATTGGAACGGGCAGTTTAATTTATTTGGATGGGTTTGTTGTTGTATTGTGGAGCTGAAGGGTGTCTTGACCATCTCACTCTGTAGTTACAGGTCACCACTGCAGGTGGGTGTCTTTCCATTTACATGTTTCCCAATAGCCCCACTTAAAGGCATTTTTGTCCAAAAAAAAAAACAAAAAAAAAAACCAAAAAAAACAATCATGCAAAAAAGAAAAAAAAAGTGGGCAAAATGACCAGTTTGCAAAGCTCTCATGAAGTTTATGCATATTACTGTGATTGGCAATCTGTGGATGAATAGATGAGATAATGTTTTGTGCTTTTTTGTTTGTTTGTTTGTTTGTTTGTTTTTTTGGCAAGTGTGTATGTTTCTGTTTGTTGTCTGACAACAGGAATCATTTTGGTGCTGATTTGTCCCACACACACAAACATGCACACACACTCACACACACACACACACACACACACACACACACACACACACACACACACACACACATACACACACACACACACACACACAATGACTTCTCCACTTTCCCCAGGAGGATGTTCCCGGTACTGAAGGTGAGCGTGTCTGGACTGGACCCCAACGCCATGTACTCCTTCCTTCTAGACTTCAGCCCAGCTGATGGTCACCGCTGGAAGTATGTGAATGGAGAGTGGGTGCCTGCTGGCAAACCTGAACCCCACAGTCACAGTTGTGTGTACATCCACCCCGACTCTCCAAACTTCGGTGCACACTGGATGAAGGCTCCGGTGTCCTTCAGTAAAGTCAAACTGACCAACAAACTCAACGGAGGTGGACAGGTGCTGTAACTACACATTAACTTTGGTGTGTCCAGTTCTATGACAGTCCAAACTTTAGGTTTATCTAAAAGCACAATTCTTTGTAGAACAATCAACTTCAAATGGAAATTACTTTTTTGTTCATTTTTCACATACAGAGGAAAACAATCATTAACTCTTCAACATAGAATCTATTTTCAAATGCATTTTTTTCCACTGTAAATTTTTTTCCACTATTAATTCATTATTATTATTATTATTATTATTATTATTATTATTATTATTATTATTATTATTATTATTATTATTATTATTATTACTTCACTTTCACATGCAGGACCTGAGATAATATTTATTTGCAAATTATTAATTTACCTTCACATATGCATTTTCACATGTAGGTCATGTACTGTAGTTTTATTTTCCCCCAATCGCTATTTATTTGTTTGTTTGTTTGTTTGTTTTCCCATTTATTTATCACAGGAAGTCTATGTAGCTGCCCCCCTCCATTATTAATTCAGTTTTACATGTGAATGAATCATATGGTTTTACTTTTCCACATTTGTTCACACATTTTTCACGTGGGTCGATCAAAATGTCCCCTTTGACGTTCAATCCTGTGAGATATTTTTCAAGGAGTGTTTCTTTCTAATTATACTCGGACCATGTGTTGTTTTTTGACTGTGTGCTGATGCATGATTAGTGATACATCATTGTTTATGCAAAATCCTTTTTCAAACCACCAGAAATATATAATCTAGACTATAATGCAGACATGTCATGCCTTGAGAATCAAACGATGACATCAAGCCTTTCCAAGAAGACACACTTTGCACAGATACCTGATTTCATGTTTGTCTGCCTCGTTCTGTAATCTTAGCCAGACTCTCAGCCATCAGGCTGCTCTTATGTCCATGCAGGAGCTTGGGAGCTTTTAGGAGCCTTGAGCTGCCTCTAATCATCCCGTCTGCCGCTGCGGGGAAATATCAAGTGTGCATTTATACAATTAGTGCTCTCCTCAGCGTCCACTTCACCTATGGAGCCCCTTTGTTCAGCAGGGACTGCATGTAAACAGGAATAAACAGCTCTTAATTGCCACTTTTCCCGTTTAATGCACTTCCTGTGGTTCAGACGGAGCACGCTCTACTTCAGCCAGTCATCGGAGGGCTTTCATTCGAGGTGCTCCAGCACGCTCCATTCGAGTATGACTCCTCTGCAAAATTATCAGTGGTATTAACATGAACTCCCCACCACCAGACCACCACCTCCTCCCAATGCCACCACCACCACCACCACCATCATCACCACCCCATTCTCCTCTAGTCTACTCTCCTCCGCTCCACTCCCTTTCTCCAGCGTTTTTAAATGCAGTGTTGGCAGCAGAGAGGCAGCCGAGAGAGAGAACGGCTCTAAATGAAATAATTGCTGTGGTTAGTTGTACATTATGGTAATTACGTGTGTTTTTTCTATGCAAAATAAATTTAGCCATCAGTCCTTAGATGTGAGGCAAAAAAAAGAGGAAAAAAAAACCCTCATCATCAGGTGTAGTGGAGAGAGAAAAGCACACACAAAGCCTTTTCGCTGCCCTGCAGCAGCACTGATGAGAACCTGGCCCTCATGTGAAAGGTGAAGTAAAACTGTCAATTACAATGAAAAAACAGTTTGTCTGCCTTGTCGTTGGATTATTTTACGGACATATGCTGGAAAATGTTGTGCATCGTGTGTACTATGGTTCATTACAAGGTCCCAGGAAGTACATACATACTGTACACACAGTAGACGTAGTAATGAAATGTAGACGCTTATACGACGTTCTCGATTCTGATGTCGACTTCTTTTTAACGACAAGAAGACAAATCGCAGGTTTATATTAATGAAGGGCTAGAAACCTCAAAATGGTGATGTTTTCAGTAAGGAGATGTTTTTTTTAACGTTTTATGGAAGCCGTTTTTAGTGTCAGTGCATTTTTTAACGACGTTTCTCAAGTACAAGGAACTTGTTTCCCTTATTAACGTCAAAAAAGATTTTTTCAGGATGTGTTGATGTACGGAACTTCAGAGCAGTAACAGAAACCTGTATTAAGTCAGGCTGCATCACATCTCCCCATCAACGATTGTATTCCTATAACAGCACACTCAGGTGTTTTACTCCATACTTAATTGTCCAATTATCTCATTAATCACTCTCTCTCTCTCTCTCTCTCTCTCTCTCTCTCTCTCTCTCTCTCTCTCTCTCTCTCTCTCTCTCTGTGGTATAGATCATGCTGAACTCGCTCCATAAGTATAAGCCACAGATCCACATTGTCCGTGTAGGAGGAAACCACAGGATGGTGACCAACATCTCCTTCACTGACACCCAGTTCATCGCTGTAACAGCCTACCAGAATGAGGAAGTCAGTCTGTCTATCTATCTATCTATCTATCTATCTATCTATCTATCTATCTATCTATCTATCTATCTATCTATCTATCTATATCTCAGTACAAAAGTCTGCACCCCCTCATAGTTTATTACATTTGTATTATTAATTAATTGATTGATTGATTGATTGATTGATTTATTAATTAATATTATTTATTTATTTATTTTTACATTTTCCAACAATGCCAAGACAAATGAGTTCAGTATTAGTAATGTGGGCCTAATTTGTTGGGTGTACAAACTTTTGCACTCACCTGTATCTGATGACTATCTACAGTATGTGTGCAAATGTTTGCTCCCTAAATGTTCTTGTTGCGTTTATTTATATCCAACAATTTTATACAATTTGTATCATAATAGTATTTAATTTAATTTAATTAAAAACTTTTGCACTCAATAGTTTCTATGGACCTGTTTTTCTGAAGAATATTTATATGAAACATTTTAACCCTGTTTATTACAGATAACCGCTCTGAAGATAAAATATAATCCCTTCGCAAAGGCCTTCCTGGATGCTAAGGAAAGGTAATTTTTAATCTCCAATTTATTCAACAATTAATCACCAATTTTATGCAACTGTATTTGATTCCTCAATCAGTGCACCAATGTGTGGCAATCGTATCATAGCAGGCATTAGCACTAGTCAAGCTAGCATAACTGTGCGAAATCAGCAGTGATTAGCGAGTAATTATTAATCGTTTACGCTGGGAATGGAGTGAGGCTATGAGTAAGGAGCTTGTTGGAGAGACAGTGTGAAGTGAGGGTGAGACATTTGGAGCATGTATGATGAAGAATGTGTGAGTTGTTACACACCGCTGATCATCAGAAGGCCCCGGCGCCGATTAGCCGTGCGCTAACTCTCTGATCCTCATCTCCAGCAAAGACAGATGGTACGATCGTGAAAACGTTCTTTACTTTTAGCAGATTTTTCTATTTCATTTTTTTTTTCCAAAGAATGGCATGTTGTTTGTTTGGTCTGTTTATAAGTTCATGTAATGTTCTGCGAAACAAATTAGTTCCTCATGTTTGTTGTCTGCTCAATCTGCAGGAGCCACCCCAAGAACTTTCTCGAAGCTCCTCCTGAGAACCAGCATGTGGGCATACCACACTGTACGTGTTGGAGTTTTTCTCCAATTCCTCCAATGTTCAGTCCAGGATTAGTCCAGGAGGCTTGACTGACTTTTTCTGCCTGTGGGTTTCTAGGTGGTTGGTATATTTCGAACCCGGACTCCTTTTGTTCCTCTGGCAGCAGTAACTTCCCCTATGCAGGCGGTTTACCTCTTACCCCGCACCATGGCTATAAACACTACTCCAGTCTGCAGGGCCATCGAGCCACTCCGTACCCGCCGCCATATCTGCACCACCATCACCATCATCACCACCGTGGACACAATTCAGGTAAACACACCAGAGGTTCACGCTGACGCAGGGACGGAGTTTAAACAGTGTTTAAAAATGGAATTTCTCTTCCTTCTTTGCTTTCTTTTTCTTTCTTTTTCTTTTTTACTTAATCCCCCATTTTTTATTTGTTACCTTTTCTTTCTTCACCATCTCTATATTCCTTCCTTTTCTCTCTATCTGCTTTGTTTTTGTTTTATTCACTGTCTCTTTATTTTCCTGTTTGTTTTTGTTCACCATCTTTTCGATTTCTTTCTTTGTGTCTTTCTTTCCTTTGTTTTTTGTCCTTTCTCACAGTTTAATTTAGTTTTATTTAATTAATTGCTTGCCTGATTTCCTTATTCACTCCATCATTATTGTCTTTCATTCATTAATCCCCCCTTGTGTTCCTCAATGTTGAATGTACAACCCTTCCTCCTCCTCCTCCTCTTTCTCCATGTTATTTAATGTTCCCGTTCTTTCCGTAGTCTCTCTGTCTGAGGGTCTGAGTCCAGGTGCTCTGCAGGTGTTCTCAGGCCACGAGACCTGGACAGGTGTTTCTCCTCCTGGTCCTGCAGCGATGCTGTCAATGCCGTCTGGTACGAACTCACCTGGAGTCAGCAGGTCAGAACCGACGCTGCACTCACACAGTGACCTCTGACCCGGAGATACAACATTAATCACATGTTTCACACCAGGCTGTATCCTGACTCCACAGCTCATTCAGTGTAACTCATTATTTTACTGTCTATACATGTGTCACTGCAGGTGTTTTCTGTGAAATCAATTTGCCCCAACCACCCCACCCCCTCCTCTCTCTCTCAGTCAGTACCCCTGCCTGTGGACAGTGAGCGGCTGTGGTGTGTCCTCCACTCCTGCAGGAGGCGCTGTGAGCTCCACCCAGTGTCAGGAGGATCGACCTGATGCAGGATCCGCGTCCGCTTCACCATGCTCGCTCCTTCAAGGCCAAGGACCCACAAATGCAGATGTTTCGGAGCAAGCCAGTCATAACAGAGTGGGAGGGGCTAGCTGGTCAGCAGGCTCCACCCACTCCTTTTAAAGGGAAGTCATTCAACTGCTCACATATCGTCTCATCTCTCTTTGGAGTTCCTTAATGCCAAAATATTGTTTGTGTATCTGAAGAATACAAGTTCATTATTTTCTGTACACGTTCTCATCGTTTCCTGCAGCTCGGCGGTTTCATCTTTACACCGATAACTTTTAACGGTTCAGATGAATTCTTTAAAGTCTACAGACTTTCAACATTCTTTTAAGAAACAGGAAAGAAGAGGGCAAAATGCAGTAAAACACCAACCTGACAAAAAAAAACCACACTTTTTTTTAAACATTTTTTTTTACCTGATTTCCACACAAAAATTCATTTTACATGCAAACCAGTTTTTGTGTGTCCGGGAACTTAGAATACAGAGAAAGTCTAGAAATAGAGTTACATCATAAAATATAAGAGCCAATCAGATTTCAGTATGCAAATGCGAGGGTGTAGCGTGTCGAGTTTATGACTGATGCTGCATCAGGAATCACAGGATGTCATTTCTTAATTCTGGCTTCAGTAAAAATGCTTCTGTGTCTTCATCTAAGCTCATAATAAATCCAAGTGATCAAACCTCACACGGTTCAAAAACTAACCCAAACATTTCTCCATAAACTTAACTAACACATTCATACATATTCATATGACATATAAACTGGCAAATGAGACCGTTTCCTGTTTCTGATGACACTTTGTTTCTGTCAAACGGCCGAGATTATTGTATAAATAGTGCAATAGTGTCGTTATATATCGCAAGTGCTTACGTTTACACTCGCTTCATGCTTGTACATACGGCGACGCTGATATGACTTATACATTTGCCGTTTTACTTCTATTCGCTGAACTAACACTCAAAACCCTACAAATATTTTTATTTCTGCTTTATCTGTAGGCCCGAAGTGTTAATAAGGGTTGCCAGGTCCGCATACAAAAAGCAGTCCAAGGCTCAAGAAATTAATCCAAAATACTAAAATAATTTGTGCTTGAAGAAAAATCTATTAATTAATTAATTAATTATATACAAATCCCAGGGGGACACGGTGGCTTAGTGGTTAGCATGTTAGCCTCACACCTACAGGGTTGGGGGTTCGATTCCCGCCTCCGCCTTGTGTGTGGAGTTTGCATGTTCTCCCCGTGCCTCGGGGGTTTCCTCCGGGTACTCCAGTTTCCTCCCCCGGTCCAAAGACATGCATGGTAGGTTGATTGGCATCTCTGGAAAATTGTCCGTAGTGTGTGAGTGTGTGTGTGAATGAGAGTGTGTGTGTGCCCTGTGATGGGTTGGCACTACGTCCAGGGTGTATCCTGCCTCGATGCCCGATGACGCCTGAGATAGGCACAGGCTCCCCGTGACCTGAGAGTAGATCGGATAAGCGGTAGAAAATGAATGAATGAATGAATACAAATGTAGACCTGGCAACCCTGGCTTCTATAATCTCTAATGATGTTTGTATAACGTCGGAGCATTTTACTTATTATACATTTTTAAGTGGCAAATACATGTATGTGGAGAAGCTTCATGTGATGTCTGTGGCTTATCACTGTAATATCGTAATGCCGCATAATTCTGTAGGATGCTCTTGACATGTCCTTTTCCTCTATTCTAACTGGACATGGTGCTTGCTAACGTATGTAACTCCTGAACAATAAAAGCACTGTGAACGAGTCGTGTGCAACTGCAGAATGTTTATTCGTATGGAAATTCTGGCATGCTGCAAAGATCACGATACTATGGATACTACTTTGGATACGATACTATGAAACCTAGCCAACGTTTATGGCTCGCTGTAATTTCTGTTAGAAGTAGTTATCATATTAATCCCCATTCTGATAGTGTGTCAGATCTTTAGAAGACATACAGTAGCCTTAACACATTTATCTCACACTTTAACCCTTCACTCACTCACTCACTCACTCACTCACTCACTCACTCACTCACTCACTCACTCACTCACTCACTCACACACACACACACACACACACACACACACACACACACACACACACACACACAGCAATCACATTTTTCCAAAAAGCAGGTCTTATTTATGCGCTGCTGTAAAACGTCCACAAAGAGATAATTATACCTCCATCATATTTTTCCTCTCTTGAAAATGTTATTTTAATCACGCGAGTGGAGTGGACCACTCTGTTGTTTTCACATGTGTGTAATGAAATAATGACAGGCCCCCTGTGAATGGGGCCTTGGCATGTGCCTGTAGCACTGTGGGCATCACACACACACACACACCTAAGCTTTTGAGTGGTTTGAAGCCAAGGTCCAGGATTCAATTATACACCTGAGATGGAGTGAGAGATGTGGAAATAACAGGGTGGAATGAATGTGATATCCTCTCTCCTCAAACACACACACACACACACACACACACACACACACACACACACACACACACACACACACACACACTCATTAACTTTACTAAAATCTGTTAAATCGTTAAAAGCTGAATACAAAAAAACATACATATTTAAATCCTTCCAATGACAACAATCTGTTTATAGATACATTTAATGCTAAAGTTCTCTAGACAACTTTGTTCCTGTTATTACTTACACTACAGCAGCTCACAATAATCATTCCTTCACTCTCTCAACATTAGAAAATAAATAAATAAATAATATTAAAAAAACCCACAACTTAGCACGTTCGCCTCACACCTCCAGGGCTGGGGGTTCGATTCACGCCTCCGCCTTGTGTGTGTGGAGTTTGCATGTTCTCCCCGTGCCTCGGGGGTTTCCTCCGGGTACTCCGGTTTCCTCCCCTGGTCCAAAGACATGCATGGTAGGTTGATTGGCATCTCTGGAAAATTGTCCGTAGTGTGTGAGTGTGTGAGTGAATGAGAGTGTGTGTTTGTGTGTGTGCCCTGTGATGGGTTGGCACGTCCAGGGTGTATCCTGCCTTGATGCCCGATGACGCCTGAGATAGGCGCAGGCTCCCCGTGACCCAAGGTAGTTCGGATAAGCGGTAGAAAATGAATGAATGAATGAATGATAAAACCACAACTGAAAGTCGTGTGGCGGAAAACCTAAGACTCGGACAAAGCACTGAAACTGGAGACTCCTTACTGAAAACTGCCACGTTCAGATTTTTCAAAAAAGTATTTAATATTAGAATTAAATACAAGCCATACATACAGTACAAGTCCTTTTGGATTAGTTGCTATCTATAGAGTAGAAACAGTGTAGAAATGTAGTACAGTCGCTGCTGTTGTAGAGATTTATTCAACACTTTCTGACCAATGAATTCATTGTTCTCGTAATTCACAGACTGGCACAAATATGAACGAGAGATCCTTATGTCATAATGTTCCTTTTGCTGGCACAGAATCAGGATTGTGATGAAGTTCATGGATAAACAATTGTCACCTGCCACCCAGATACAAAGACTCAAAGTCCACGTCGTAGTCTTGCTGTGAAAGCGACTCTGGACTGGAGAACTCGTCTCCAAGCTTCCTCCACCATGGCAGGTGTGCGCTCTGTAGCAGAGCGTTGTGGGCTTGTCGGGCACGCATGGCCGTTGGAGCTGAGCGGCTGAGGAAGAGGCAAGAGTCTTCCTCGGGCATGTCTTTCAATGTTGGAACACCTGAGAGATGGAGAGAGAGAGAGGCAGATAGAGAGAAAAAAAGTCACCAAGGCTGATAATGATCTAAAACATTTATTTCACAATAATGCTTGTGCATTCACACTTAGATTCATTCTGGGTTTATTTGGTTGAAGGTGTCTTCGTCACAGGTTTGTTTTTTCTCACAGAAAAGCGAATAGAATGGACTCAGGTCTAGAAATTCAGTTTTCTCAAGTATATAAATGCTAGTAGGAATATTAGGAAGATGATATATTTAACTGGAAAAATTGGATTATGTCACATTTAGATTTTCAGATTATTATGAGTCAAAGGGACACAGTCTTACTTAGCAGGAGCTCAATGTCCGTGTTGATCTGAGCCATGAGAGCTTGGCGGTGCTGCTCCTGAGCGCGGTCTGACGCTCTCGTCATCAGGTGCTGCTGCAGCATGCTCTGAGCTTTGTCGTGGAGCGCTAGAGTACCCTCTGCTGACACCACAGAGGACTGCAAAACACAAGGGACTCGTAGTGTCTGCACCAAACAAGGCCCGTGACTATGGAGCGTGTTCGGCACAAAGGAAGTCGCTACACCGATCACGTGAAAAGACTGTACGTGATTTCTGATAGCGGTCTTATTGTAAGATTTATATTTTGTGATCATATAGGTGTGATCAGATGTGGAAGTTAAAGCTTTAAATTCAATTAGCTCCATTTTCACAACCAAAAACGTTGAGTGATATCTGTGTGATGACTCACGGGGTGAAGAAACATGTGATGTTCTATCTGTCTCTTCAGTTCTGCCCTCCTGCTCTCGGTCAGGCCTTTGGGGCTTTTCCACGGTGCCACCAAGTTCCTCTGAGAGCGTCGTCGCTTTAGAAATGCCAAAATCTGAACAAACACAGGAGCAATGCAGGAGCAGAACGAGTCGTTCTATCGTTTTATTTCGTCTTGTATATTGTTACAAGCCAGATTTAAAACCGGTACGTTTCTTTATATTATGTCAAGCAATAACAATTACAACAATTCTATTTTGTCCAAATCTAACATAACCAGCGCCATCCTTTTGGTGTGAAATTCCAAAGATTTCCATTTTTAAGGGTTTAGGGTTTTTTTTTACACTCCTACTATACTTGTCATGTCTGTGATTTGCCTTGACGTTAAACACACGTTACACACACACACAAAAGAGACGATTATTGCGATCACACAACTGCTCATTTAATACAATGGATGTGGTACAGACGTTTCAAGTAAAATTTAGCAAAGCAAACAGTGACATATGCCCGCTTTGGGCAAGGATTTGTGAGTAATTTCAGCTGAATTAAAACGTTTGGGGGACAAAGTTAGGGAGGACAGATTAAGATGGTTTGGACATGTTCAGAGTGAGTATATTGGGAGGAGAATGTTGGACATGGAGCTGCCAGGAAGGAGGCAAAAGAGGAGGTATATGGATGTAATTAATGAGGATATGAAGCTAGTGGGTGCAAGGGTTGAGGATGCAGAAGACAGGGATAGGTGGAGAGAGATGATTCGCTGTGGCGACCCCTGAAGGGAAAAGCCTAAATTACTTTTTTTTTTTTAAAGTCCACACAAAAATAGTCATTTCAACATACTAGGTTTTGGGACACAGTCATTAGTCATTCAGGATGTATAGTAAGTGAATTGGGACGCAGCATAAGACTGTATGTAATATGTGTATTGAACTGTTTGAGTTCTGTGTATGTGTGTGTCTGTGTACGTCTCACTCACTGCTCTCTGTAGAGTCACTGCAGCTTTGTGCTGTTGGAGATGATATCTGTTCTGTTTAAACCGCTGTCTCTCTCGGTGTCCTCTCCACACTCTCTGGATCAGCAGAGCAGCTCTGTTCTCCAGCTCGCCCAGGAAGCGTGCCAGGTGCTCTACAGCGCACACACGCACACACGCACACACACACACACACACACACACACACACACACACACACACACACACAGATATGAAGCTGTTGTGTCACCTGCAGCACATGAGACAATGTTTAAATGTGTCTCAGGGTTATGACAGTTAATAAACCTTCTATTTAATGCAAATGTTTGTATCTCCAAAATGGCATCTCTAATTTCTCTACAAGAAAAATAAATAAATAAATTACAGAAGCCTGTTTGTGGAAAGGATTTCTCATGGAAAGGTAGACAGTGTGTGTTACCTGCAGGCAGAATCTCCATTAGATGGAGCTGCCGCTGGTGGAACTGCCGAATCGCTCTCTGTCTGTGCAGACGCACTTGATGACGCAGTTCTTCCTCCGCGAGACGTTTCTCTGTCTCTGCCTGTTTCTGGCGTCTCCTCTCTCTGCACACAAACGCACAAGCGTGATTACGGTCATAAAATTCGAAACACACGGATTCTGAAATTTGAGTTTTGTTTAAAAACTGAAAGAAGTCACCTGAAGCTTCTCTGTAACACGCTTACGGCTCTGGGGAGTTTCTTCAGCCTGCATCGGGTCTGATGAGCTCTCCATGCAGCTTGGATCACACAGGCAGCTCGAACCCTCTCCACAGATGAGTACTGAGCCCGATAATGACAATAATAATAATAATAAAATTAGTTCTAGCACCAACACCACCACCAATAACAATACAACACTCCTGTACTGTGTGTTAGAGGAGAGGAAGATTTTATTTTTATTTTTTTTTACAAGTATGTCCCTGTTACATTTGTTTTGTTTATTTATTTCCATTTTAATTTGTTTTTGTTTTTTTTTCTTTTTTGAAAATGACTTTTAAAAATTATTTCTAGCTTTAAGAAGTACATCCACCTAGAACTACAGGAATTAAGAACGAATTTAAAGAATTTCACACAAACCTGAGTGTCTTTTTCAGGACCCTCATATTGCAGCCTGTGGATGAGTTGCCTCAGTGTTGCATCGAAGCCTTTACCTCGCCAGTCCTTCTGCACCATATCCTCCAACCCTGCAGGACATCATCTTTACTTCTCTGAACAACATTCCAAACATCTGTATACATCTGTAACCTGGTCATGATGCGAGGTGATGACACAAGGTGACAGGTTACCTTTGTAGCGCTCGTGAAGGTGCAGAGAGACAGAGTGACTCTTCTGCTCTGTGATCGACAGCAAAATCTTTACAGCAGCGCTGCCGATCACAGGGTTGGAGCTGCTTGACATTTTATACACCACGTCGTCCAGGATGGTGTACAGCGCTGCAGTTGTGATCTCGGATACAGCTGCACTACAGGTGAGACTTAAAGTTACGACTACACCACGTCATCAATTAGACATCAACATTGCATTGACATTAAACCTGTGATGGAATTACAGTTATTACTGACACAGTTATTACTGCTGTTAGAGAAATGAATCTAAATCATCTGACCAATCAGATTTGAACATTTATCTCTTCACCTGTTAGTCCTGAACAGATTGTACCACATCGTTAGTATACCCGCTGAGATCTCGTCGTCGTCACTCATCTGCACGCTCTCATAATATCTGGAGTTGAGAACTGAGAAGAGAAGAGAGCAGGCACACGGCTGCAATACGTCTCATCATCAAGTAAACTCACAATAGCTGTGAATTTCTGAAACCATCTCTCATACCACAAGGGATTAGATGAGGGTGAGCTCTAAGAAGCCAGCTGAGAGAATTAATGATGTTCCGAAAGAGACGGATCATCTCGGTTTGTCCTTTATCCTGTTGGAGAGGAAACAAACAATTTGTGAGAGTCACTGTGTGGATGAGCCTGAGATCTCTACGTTTGTGAGGTTCTCTGGTTTCCTTCCACATCTCTCAAACATGATAGTATATGGATCGGCAAGACTTACTACCCCTTCGGTGTGAATGCGTGTAGTGTGGTGTGGATGGTGTGTGTGTGTGTGAGTGTGGATATATATCGAGCCCTGTTTCACACCCATTGTTCCTGGGATAGGCTCTAGATTCTGATCAGGATAAACCTGAGTTAGTTCTCTATGAAGCCAACTGAAAGAAAAAATGTTCCTAAACAGACACATCACATCAGATAAAGATATAACGATAAAACACAAGATGAATGAATACATGATTAGATGTAAATGATGTAAATCATACCAGTAAACTAGGTTACTGACCCTTATTGCTCTGTTCATGATGCGGTGTATAAGGAACAGGATGTTGTCAATTACTCCTGGAAGAAACTGACGACGAAACACGTCTCTGTCTCTCACGGGGCCGATGCCTACACAGCACGTGCTGATGAAAGATGTGATTATTATTAACACACGTCTTATTGTGAAGATATTGTAGAAAGCAAACTAAGAAATCTCGGCCTACCTGAGGACGTCTGCCATTTGAGTCATGGAGGAATAACGTCCTTGAATTTTGGCAGGATTGAATGTGAGAGCAGAAGAGCAGTAGTCAAGTACTCTGTGGTTGAAAAGGTCTTGTTTGCATTTTTCTAACTCCTTCTGGTCTCCTAAGGACTTCCTGCCTAAAAGCTCTGTAGCCAAATAGGTGGAAGGCAAGAAAATATAGTATTTTCTTGTGTCATGGGTGTAAAATAAAATAATAAAAAAATAAAACAATACTTTATATGTCATGCCAGAAAGTTCTCTTACCTTTCAGCTTTGACAAGATTTCCATAAAAGCCTCTTCTGAGTTTTTAGCCATGAGGCTTTTAAGCTCTTCTTCTTCTGACATCTCCATGTTTGTTAGCTCACGTTGCTAATACAGTGTTTTTCGCTTTAAAATAACTATTATTAATAATCATAATAATAATAACACAACAAAACGGAGTTGGTTTAAACGTGTAGTCATTACTTTTAACTCATAATTACATCCCAAGATTATTTAAAAGTTGTTTTTTTTAATCCTTGAGTTCTCAGCAAGCACAAGACGCATATGTGGTTACTGGAGCAACGCTTGCGTCATCACACTGCGACAGCGAACAATATTAACGCCATTTCAATGAAACTTAGTGTATAGCCTAACATTTAATAATAACATTAGTTTATATAATTTAAAAATATAACTAATTTGTATAATATATAATTACAAAATATATATTATAGAATTTTTATAATATTAAAGTACAACCCTGATATCAAAATAATAGATAGGAAACTAATTAATTTAAGAAAATGTTCATATTTTAAGTCAAATATTAGAATGAGCTTAATGTCCTCAGGCTATTAATTATATATATATATATATTTATTTATATTTATTTTACCTTTCGAAACACATCTGTAAATGTAACATCAGTAGAAAACCAAGTCTGACCCAATCATGGAATCACAACATCAACATCAGGCTGGTTTAGATACATATTATTGTTGTTCACTTATTTTAAAAGAAATATTTAAAAAAAAAAGAGCACATTACATGTGGATAGAATATTTAATATTAACTTTAATATCATCAAATCATTTATTAACATGATTAAAACACAGGTGTTAAACTACATCGGGTACAAGCTTTAAGACAGAACATCATCTCTTAAGGTCAGCTTTCAGAGTCCTCTGCAGGCTGGCTATACTGGCGTCTAAAGCTGCTAAGCCGTTGCGGAACGCTTGTTCGTCACGCGTGTTGAATGTAGACCAGGAGTTCACGCTCCAGTCTGAAGCTAAGGATTTTATATCGCAGGATGAAAAAGAGTTCTCGTATGCTGATGGCCGTCCTGTGTATACTGATGTTTCACCCATACGCAGACGTCGCTGTGCATGCTGGGATTCAGATTGTTCTGTAGGATTAACAGCAGCCTCACTGGGCTGTTTCAGCTGCAAGGTCACACCATCAGGATGTGGGAGGAAATCTGCACCGTGAACATTATCCAGAGATGGGAGGCCAGTAGAGATGCCAAGTTTATCAAAAGCAAGACCGAGGTACTTCAGTCCGCCATGAATTGAAGACTGCTGGGGAACTGCTGCAGGCTGCACGCTTGCCGTCTCTCGTAAAGGAACAAATCCTGTGTCATCACTCTCTTCTACTTCCTGACTCACACTCCCAACTGTCGTACTCTTTAGTGACATGTGTACATCGGAGCTTTTAGGAGGGCTCTGTTGTCTACGTTTCCACTGGCCAGGTGAAGAATGAGACAGATCACGGTGTACAGGTTGAGCCGGTGAGTTGTGTCCCGAGTCCTCCAGAGTCTGAAGGTAGGCCTTAACGGAGTCTGTGACTCGACTGACCACAGTAGGTTCTTGGTGCTGAGTCTCATACTGAACTAGAACGTTCTTAGTGAGCTGAGCCGCAGGAGCTGAACTGCTGGAAACGTCTGTCTGAGCAAGGTAGAAGGGGATGGGGCTTTTCTGAAGATTTCTGTGGACAAAGCAATAAAATAAAATAAACACTAATATTTGCAGTAATGTACAAGTCTTTATTCGTACAATAATACAGGTATACAGTTTGACTGTACCTGATGATCTCCTGTAGTTTTGTGATCTCTGCCTCCTTCTGCTGGAGGCAGTGTGTCAGTGCAGTCTTCTCCCTCTCACAGTCTTCCAGCTTAGCCTGGCAGTTACGCATTTCATCTAAGGCCTCACTCACATCTAAATCATGCGAATAGTTAAAAAAAAAAAAAAAAAAAAAAAAAGGCACACCAAAATAGACAATTTGTTTCTAAGCATTGGCAATAAATATACATACAATCTGTGGGCAAGGGAGTTGATATAAAACAACTGGTTACAGACAAATTTGTGTATATCGGTGGAGCATTTAAATTACTTATTTATTTAAAAAAAAACAACCTGGAGTCATGCAATGATACAGTATTTGTCTGATAGATTTAAACCTAATTTTTGTTACAGCACTTGTAAATTATCATCTCAAAAACAAACAAACAAAAAAGACCTTTTTTTTTTTTTTACCCGTGCGTATACGACTCGTCTCTAACTCGCAATGCTCTTTGGTCTGTTGCAGGTCTCTCTCGCTGTCCTCTACAGCCTGACGGAGTTTCTGGTTCTCCTGCTGAAGGTTCTCCAGCTGTTTATGGTGCTCATTTAACTGCATCTGAAGTGTGAGGTTTAGCGACTGCAGTGAGACCACTGAAACACACATACAAACACAAGTTTGTAAATTCTAAAACTACAAATGATTTAATGCCGCTGCTTCGTATCCATCTCAAGGAAATCTGATGTGAAGCTTCAGAAGATGTTCTTACATTCTAGATTGCAATCCACTGGTCTGGCCAGTCTTTCTGCTCTCTCCCGCTCCTGTAACTGCTGATTCAGTATTCTCAGACGCCTACAGAACACACACACACGTTGGTTATTTAGGAATTTCACCTCACTTATTTGAAGCAGGAGCTTACAGTCCATTATGCTGCTAACCTGCGGAGCTGCACATTCTCACTTCGGAGTGGCTGCAGTGCGAGAGCAAGCTCGGCCTGAATGTTGGTGCTGCCCACCATTGTGGGGAGCAGGGAGATGCTCTGCTCCACCTCTGAGATAAGACGAACCGCCTCGCTGTCTACAGGGAAGACGAACAACCAGAGTGCACTCAGACATCATAAAAGATGTAGCACTACAAAACAAATCAGTGAATCTGTAAGTTTTCACAGTTAGTGAGTCATTGAATCAGTCATTCGCTGAGTTAGTGAGATAATGATTCAGTGAAAAAATGAATCAGTCGGTGAACGAGTTGGTCAGTCATTACAACAAAACATTCGGTCGTCAGTCCCCAGTACTGCACCCTAAAACAGTTGGTAAGTCAATCAGTCAAAGATTTACTCATCGAGTCAGTGAGTCATTCAGGCATGGAGTCCATGAGGCAGCAAGGGTGAGTCAGTGGGTTAGTGATGTAGAGATTCAGTGATATAGTTATTGAGGTAAAGACTCAGCGACTTAGACAGCGAAGTGGACAATCAGTGAGTCAATGAGGTAAAGACTCACTACAGAGTCAGTCAGTTAGACAGTGAGTCAGTGAGACATTCATTGAATTAGACAGTATGATAGACATTTAGATCTGTTTCTCACACCACTCACCCTGATTAGCTACCAATGCCTTCAGCTCTCCTAGCAAGTATTTGACAGTCATCACCTTCCTGGCTGTCTTTTCAGGGCTCCCTGACTTGTGTTTCAGCGTCCCAGTATGTTTGTCTATACTGGTCTGACAGCTTGTGTCTCTAACCGGCATGGTGTCCACTCTGTCCAGCTCATCCTCTTCACTCATGCAGTCTCCACTCTCCTCTGATGAAGATGATGCACACTCTCCAGACGAAACCTGGTGATCCCGTGAACTGTCACACCCCGGGATGTGGGTGGGGAGCTGTGATGACACTGGAGGAGAAGGGCAGGCCTTAGGTGCAGTGTTTGACTGTAGAGCGCTGCCCTGTCCACCTGAACATTCGTTTATAACAGTGCTGGAGGGTTGAAACTGCCCCACCGTGGAGACTACAGGCTGCAGCTGGACGGCTGGAGCTACAGAAAAAGACGCCGTGTATTGGGTGGGTGAAACTGTAGCGCTTATAGCTCCGTGTTGAGTCGATGGTGCCGCAGCGGCTGCAGCAAACTGCTGAGTGAAGTGATGCGTCTCTCCGTCTGCTCCTTTGAGAGACTACACAGATGTATGAGACACAAAGGCAGAGACAGAATAGGAAGTGACATTGACTGACAGACGAAGCACGAGAACTGACAGCACAGATTGAGCATCTGAGTTTTTCAGTATTTAATTAATCACGTTCGACTTTTGGGATGTCGGTGTGCAGAATCATACCACTTGACTGTGAGCTGATGTGGGTCTGTGAGGACTGAGCGCTGGGGTGGAGGTGGTCAGACGGCAGTTAAACACAGTGGAGGGCTGCGATGCTGCAAAACAAAATGCACACATACATTGTTTTAATTCAACCTGCACGGTCATCACGTAATCACTTTAATAATAATATTAATATTCTTTTGATGCTCATGTAATTTATTCACTATTATTTCCAACCCAGAAAATGCATGTACACATGCAGTATAATTAAAAAAAAATACAATAAATAATACTATAAAAAATAAATCTAATTAAAAATATGCAGTCTGTAAAATAACCAATCATAGAATAATGCTTCAGATTCAAATCTGAGCTGACCTGTGGATGTATGACCGCCTAGAGGAAAGCTGTGTGACTGAACACCCTCCACTCGTGTCCCTCCCGCCTTTAAGTCAGGTCCGATGACAACATTGACAGCAGGGGGCTGCTGCACACCATGAACATGTGGTTGTTTTCTTAAACCTGCGTAAGCCTCCGAGTGCAATATGGTCTTCTGCACTGGAGCTACAGAGAGGAGAGACAACAAATGATTGATTTAAAGTCTAAATATTTGCATATTCCAAAAAAATAATCATCACTTCTTTAAACAGTGATGCGTGTGCAACATCACCTGGTCTTTTGTTTAGGTGCATAGATGCACTTGCTTTTTTTCCAACCCTCTTTCTGTCTGCTTCATTCTTGCCAAGTGAGGTTTTCTTTTTGGGAGGAGCGGTCTTTACGATTCGTGACTTCATCTTGGGGTCTGCTGGGTAGATGATATTCGTAGGTTAAATACAAACAAAGACATGCAACAAACACACATCTCAATCATGAGTACCTGATTTTTCAGCTTGAAGTATATCACCGAGCAATGCCGCACATCGATCCAGGCCTTTGTTTATGGTTGTGACCTAATCATCATGTATAAATTAATGAATGATTAAGGAATGCTCATTTACATGTTTATGATGTTACTTTACTCTACCTCTACCGATACTAATAAAATTACCTGATCTTCTGAATCTGTGGAGCACAGAGAGTATGAAGGGTCGAGAGAAGGTCTTCCAACAACCCTGCAATACAGGTTAGGAAATTCTGTTTAAGGCATGTTGTGTATGTGTATGTGTAAATATATATCGTCACTAAATACTGGGAATACAAGAAGGTGGCATGTTTACTTCTTCCTGGTCATTTGTCCTCGGCCAGATCCCGTCAGCCGGCCTGAGGACACCATCTGCCAGTGACACACAAGCATGAGGATGCAGTTACAACAGCACAATCAGGCTTGTGACTTGTATTAACATTACCACTTGGTTTCCTACGTAACCCACAATTCAACTGCTGATTGCGGTGACTGAGACGAGAGTGACCAACGAGAGCGATGCAGCAGCGCTTTAGTCTTTTTTCACCAAGGTCTCAACTATTCTGGATTTCTTACTAAACAATGATAAATCTAAGTTTTTGAGTTTTTTTGTTTGTTTGTTTCAGAAACTAACCTAAAGAAATTAGCATAATCACGTGACAAAACCCTTTGATATGACCATATGTGATGTATTTCAGTGTGGAGCTGATATTACCTTGTGTCTGGGCGTCACGTGCCTTGCCATGTATGCGGCTAATCTCTAACCAGTTAGCAAGATGTGTACTCTTATCAGCCACGGTACAAACTTCACCTTTACACTCACAGATAGTTTTTCAATTATTGTGAGATGTTTATAATATCTAGTGACCTTAAAAAAAACTGTTATAAAGGTACTTTTTAAAGCGGTAAAACAGCGTGTCACTTTAAGAGACCCAACAACCGCCACAGCCTTCAGCTGCTAGATGTTATGTTTAAACGGAAGGCAAGGATGCACTCGACCAATAGAAACGCGGCAAATTTTTGCCATCGAAATCATTGGTGCGTTCTATATGACGTCATCTAAACGTTTTTGGACCATTGGATAAAAATCTTGCCGATTATAATGACGGCACCCAATAATAATACGGAACTATTTATTTATGTTCGGCCCACTAATGCGTTAAAAGCGTAACTATAGAAACGCAACTCACTTTTTTTTTCGCGGCATCTAAACCTGTAATTCGCGCGTGCCAGTTTATTTACCATTATTCTTATTATATTCCATTCTATTATTAGTATTATTATTAAACTATTATAATTGAATAATATAAATATTATATAATTATATTATTATATTGTTCTTAAATTCTATTATATTAAAAAAATAGATTATTATTATTATTATTATATTTTTTAAATGATATTCTATTAATAATAATAATAATAATAATAATAATAATAATAATAATAATAATAATAATAATTTTTGATTCAGGATAACTACCTAAAACAATATATATACTGTTTAGTTTAAACAGTATATATATGTTTTAGTTTGTTATCCTGAATCAATTATTATTATTATTATTATTATTATTATTATTATTATTATTATTATTATTATTATTATTGTTGTTGTTGTTGTTGTTGTTATATATTCTAATTATTAAAGTTAGTATAATCACATTTACATTTTAAAGTGATGTTATTTTCTGGGGATGGGAATTAATGGCATAATCCAATATCAGAAATATATTTTCAAACAGTTTCAGCACTGCACAAGTAGTCACAGTGAAGCTGGTAAATAGAATACTATTAATAGTAGTGCTACTAAACTAGTGTATTGCTCTAATTTGCTTTATAGCGTGATAAGCAATCACTGAACAATTCCTGTGCTTCTGTGTTTTTTATTGCCTGATTGCAGCTTAGTCAGTGCCCCTGTGTCTTTAGAGTGTAGTTTAAAGCTCTCTGTGACACTTTCAGACACCTTCACCATTCCATTGATGTATTTCCTAAGCAGAAATCACACAGTGTGATCTGACATGAAATCATTACAAGATAAAGGAATGAATCATTGATGATTCGTGTATGAACAAAGCATTTTTCTTTCTTTCCTTTTGTTCCCTTTTTGCTCTTTGGATCCTTTGTTTCTTTGTGCCTCAGCTGTCATCACACAAACAGGACAAAAAGCAATATAATTTCTAGTAAAACATAGACGTACAGTTTCTAGCATTATTTGCTGCTTCTTGGACATTCCAGGTAAGTTATATTAGAGATTTACAGCTGGGGTCAGAGTTCAAAATAGTTTATAAATAGTGTATTTTAATGATTAAGAAATAAATCCACTCAGAAATCACGTGAATTTAGCTTCTGTCAGGTAGTTGACTATCAAAGTATGTAAAATAAGTTAAATGTAAAATAGTACATAAAATACGTGTTTAAAGACACGCCCACTTATAACGCCTACATTTCCATATTTCGACTTAACGACACGCCCACCGTTAAATCTGCCCAAAGAGTATAAAAACATTTCTCCACTAGAGGACGACATTTTACCGCCATCGTTCTTTATTACATTGTCATTCAAATTTGACATATTTTAATTATTATAAAATTACAAACGCTTTACACTATGGATATAGATACCTAAATATATATTTCATGTAGCCGATAGATTAGATGGTTTGCAGTGAGAGTCTGACATTGTTTTAGTGAAAAAAAAAGAAAGTGACTATGAATTACAGGAAGCTGGGGTTTCCTGGTGAGCTTCGCAATATTAAACTTCTAGGAATTGTTTTCGAGTTGAAGAGGAAGAAGCAGATCTCAAAAACAGGCATTGATTAAAGCGTAAAGGGGCGGGGCAACATGGGGGAGGGGCGATAATATAATATAATATAACATAACATAAGCATTTTCTACATCTAATTATGTAGCTTCAATCAATTAAAGGTCTATTGTGGCCACTGTTGAGGGTATTAAAGGTACAAAAAGACAAGAAACATTCTTGGACATTCCAGGTAAGTTATACATGTCTAAATGTAAATAAAATAATTATAATAATAAGAATAATAAAAATAATAATAATAGTAATAGTAATATTATTATTATTATTATTATTATTATTATTATTATTATTATTATTATTATTATTTGAATTGTGGGACTTCCATGTTCCTAGCTGTGCATATGAAATCATTCTTCTTTTTCTTCTTTACAATTCCAACCTAAATCTAAAAATTTAAAACCAAAATGGTTGAAACAATAAACACATTTTTTTTGCATGCTGGCAACTGGCCCCACTATCCTGGTCCAAAAAGCCTCTGATGCTCTATGAAGCATTGAGCAAGTCAAGAGGGAGCGTATTGATGCTGAGTGGGGGAGTCGGCCTCTCACTTTCTCTCTCTCTCTTTCTCTCTCTCTCTCTCTCTCTCTCTCTCTCTCTCTCTCTCTCTCTCTCTCTCTCTCTCTCTCTCTCTCTCTCTCTCCACACACACACACACACACACACACACACACACACACACACACACACACACACACACACACACACACACACACACACACACTTATGCACACCCCATTATTAGGAACCGCTTGAGCGTACATTTCTGGACGTCTTCATGGGGATACAAGCGACAACATTTTGACGTCTGCAATAAGTGCTATTATTTATTCATTTATTTATTGTTATTAGCATATTATTATTATAATTTGGACCGCGATCATCCACGCGCTCTTCTCGTCTACCCCGAACAGAGGAGCGCGCGCTGCCATTGTAGACCATCGGTAACGGGGAATCACCGTTCGCGCACGCGTCTGCACACACACACACACACACACACACAAACACACACACACACACACACAAACACACACACACACAAAGGACGTGTGCTTGGAATAAGGGATTGAGCGAAAGAGGTTGATTTGCGTCGGAGAGATCGTTCTAAACCGCTGGGATTTGTGTGAGTGGAGAAGCAGCAGCCGCTTGTCACACAACAAAAGCGCCCGGTGAGGCGCAGCGTTCTGTAGTAAAGAGGGACAGGAGGGACAGGAGGGACAGAGAAACCACCGCCACCGAGAGCTCCCAAATGGGCTGCACAACATAAGCGTGTGTGTGGAAATCCGCCCTGCTATTTCTACTTGTACACAAGGAGGTCAATTAAACCATGAATTCTGCCGAGGCTGCTGATGAAGGACCGAATGAGCCGGATACAGACCCGTTTTTTAAGACAGGTGGGATGGGTGTATCTCTCTCTCTCTCTCTCTCTCTCTCTCTCTCTCTCTCTCTCTCTCTCTCTCTCTCTCTCTCTCTCTGTGTGTGTGTGTGTGTGTGTGTGTAGTCTCTTTTGTCCAGTTGAACCCAAAGAGTGACCGTTACACATAATGATTTTGTTGTAATTACGTTAAGAGCTGACGTGCGATGATTGTGAACTGCTCATTGCCTGTGTGTGTGTGTGTGTGTGTGTGTGTGTGTGTGTGTGTGTGTGTGTGTGTGTGTGTGTGTGTGTGTTTGTGTGTGTGTTTGTTGATTATCCATACTAGATATGAGACATGTATAAGATTTCATGGCACACCCTGTGCTGTACATTTTACCACTCTATCCTCCTACATGGCTACAGAAGAGGCAACAGCCATCTTCCTCCCACATGCTCTCTCTCTCTCTCTCTCTCTCTCTCTCTCTCTCTCTCTCTCTCTCTCTCTCTCTCTCTCTCTCTCTCTCTCTCTGATGATGCTGGATGGACTCTGTAGACTTACAATGCTCTGGAATGCCGACCATCCGTGCATCCTTGCTACACGAAACACTCTACAGGCCATGATCTGGTCCTGATGTTAGTCTTTTGGTGGATGTGCTCTCTCTGCACCTGCTACTTCACTACTGATGTTGTGCTCCTGCACGCCGGGAGTGGCTCCCTTTTGTCGGCCATGACATTGATGCATGTTTCCGAAAGCCTGTTGATTCGTACCGAACAGCTTTGACCTCCTCGATCATCACCAGCTCTAGAATTTTAACGGTAGAGGATTTCAAGTGCCTTAGGTTTGCTGTTGAGCTGAATGATGGTGTCACTGGAATACCAGTATCAAACCTCTGATTATCTTGATCTATGGTAAATCTTGTGACTCCACAGTCAACATTACAAACCTTCATGGCTTATCAAATATAAGAAAAACTTAATGAGCAAATCCATGAGCTGAGCATAGTTTGCTAAATACAAACTTGAGTTTTGATTGCTAAGCTGTAGTTCTTTGGGCTCACGACTTTGCTGTAAGCCTTACCACTGACCTAGTTCTCTACATCTCGCCCAGCAGATGCTTGTGCTTGGGTACATTGGACATTTCATTTAAAAACACCCTATTCTCCTGGATAATACACATTGTCCATGTATATCTACAGATGTGTCTGTTTCCGTGTGCATTGGTGTTAGAGTGTAAGCGGTTTTAAGGTATAGTCTGACCACTGTGTTTTATACAAATACAAATGTATGTGCTATATTGTATATATCACATACAGCAATAAGGATACATCAATGCTGATCCTGGTATCAGGTGTTGGTCTGATTTCATGCTTATTTACTCCTACAAATAAATGGTCCGATGCCAGCAGGGGATACCACATGATACTATGTAATTTAATCCTAGTCTGCATTGTGTTATGACCAGATGACACAAAATGACAGCGATTTGGATGTTGTTTATGAAAATATCCAGAGGAGGAACTATAGCATCTTCCTACAATACACGTAACCCGATCCAACGTGCTGTTTAAACTGTAAGGTTTATTTTATAGTTGTTATGTTATGATGTTTAAATGGAGAGTGTCAAGGTGACCTGATTGTCCAGAGTGTGGATATGCGAGAGCACTTCACGTCTGCGAGCACTGAGCACTAAGACAGGCATGTTTTAGGATGGTTTTCCTCCATGCACACGATTTAAGCAATATAACATATTAAACATAAAATATAAGCATGAGCTGTTCAGTTAATGAAAATGTCCAAGCATGGCTTTAAAGTAGGTTCAGGATCAATATTATTGCAGTATCGGTATTGTAACAAAATCATGTTGTCATATTTTTCAGTGTTCCGTATACAGTAGCATCTTTGCGTGTCCAAATATGCATTTCCTGTCTTGTGGGCCTCATTTGTCATGCTGGATACGCACATATTTAAGGGTTTATACATGACATGGTGTTTCTGAAAATCCAGCTAGTTTGGAAAATCTTACACGTGCGTGTGAGTTTCTGGTCATTTACATAGAAGATGACTCTCTGATGTAAATTGTAATCGATTGTGAAAAATAAATTCTACACAACTCATGGAAGAAACTCTGTAAATTTACATCAAACAAGACTAGCCATTCAACCAATCAAAACAAAAGTATTAGCTATTTTCTTATCAGCTGCAGTAGCTTAGCTGCAAATTAACTGGATGATTTGACCATTTAGCTTTCTATGAGCTTTGCCTTATATGGAGTTTATGGGAGGGGCTAAATGGAATTCATCTGTGCTATATCAAAATATGTATGAAAATATCAGCAAATTTGTTTTTAATCTTGGGAAATTTTGAGGCAGAACTAAAAGTTTTATTTGGCTGCAAAGACAATTTTCTTTTGTCTTTGTAGCTTTGCATATACTTTATTTGTTTGTGTGTGTGTGTGTGTGTGTGTGTGTGTGTGTGTGTGTGTGTGTGTGTGTGCGTTCTCATATCTGCCCATGCTGCTGTCCTGGAAAAGCTCCTACACCCACCTGTGAGGCTGAACGTTGCAGAAATCAGGGGGTCTATAATACACAGTGTGTGTTCATCAGATGAGCTTGTTCACAGCACGAAACATAAGCAGGCACTTTAGGGCTGGGCTTGTTTTCACCACACGTCTAAAATCAGTCATTTGTTCATGTTTAGTGATCTCAGTGGTTAATCCCGACAAAATAGCAGTACTCAAAGTGAAAGAGTCAAACGTCTAAACAGCTCGTTGTCCTTTATAATTGTTTTTTTTCCTCCTGAAAAGCAGCTTTGAGACCACTGAGTGTGCTTTTCTGGATCAGTAGATCACTGTCAGTATGTGAGGATGGACGGACACTCGATCACTTCAGACTGTACAGACAGATGCAGACAGTCAGGGGTTTAATCGCAGTGTGTGTATGTGTGTGTTTTCGGTATTCTGGGTTACATGTAGTCTCCGTAAACATATATACTGTACCATTTTGTGTAACTTGGTGACGTACTGATATAATACCGATCCTGCGGAATTCCTACAGTCTGAATTCCTACACGATTCCCACTTCGCCGACATTAACACACCCGACGTCAAAACGGTCGTTCAAATAATGCACACTAAACACGTCTCCATTCGAATTTTGATTTAAAATGTTCAAAAAAAGATCACGGTCTTCATTCGGGAACTATTCATATTTAATATCATAGTATGTAACCGTTTCTATAGTAACAACTTACACAATGGTTGTAGGGTGAGATTTCTCATAAAAACATCACTTTTTAAATGTTACGTTTTCAGTCATGAGGCGTTTATCTAGAAGTTTTTCGGAAGGAGTCTCCAGTATCAGTGCTTAGGAAAAGACATAAACAAACAAACCGAACTTGGAAATTTGGTCATTTTAAGAGAGAGAAAGAGAAAAGAAAAGCTGGTGAGAATCTGGTGCTGTAGCATGGAGTACATAGCAAGTGATGATCATAAACAAATAAAAAAGTATTTTTCAATGAGTAAAAAAATCCAATATTTAGGAAATTGCCGTGAAAGTATAAACCGTTATATAATTAAGGCTAGCGCTTTATAGAATGCTGCAATAGTCTATTCTTTATACAATACTATTTAATATTTAATATTTAATAACTGTTTAAATGTGGAAATGCTGTCATATGTTGCTGACGGGTTGATTATGAGGTGAATTACATTTTCTTTTGTATACAAATAGTTCTGTATATAGATATTGACCTAAAATGTTGGCTCAGTGGACTTCAAGAGGTGTTATTTATTTATTTATTTCATTTTTTACCGCTTATCTGAGCTTCACACACACTCTCATTCACTCACACACTACGGACAATTTTCCAGAGATGCCAATCAACCTACCATGCATGTCTTTGGACCGGGGGAGGAAACCGGAGTACCCGGAGGAAACCCCCGAGGCACGGGGAGAACATGCAAACTCCACACACACAAGGTGGAAACGGGAATCGAACCCCCAACCCTGGAGGTGTGAGGCGAACATGCTAACCACTAAGCCACCATGCACCCCTTATTTATTTAACACCCAGAATTAATGTTACACTCACTCACTCACTCATTTTCTACCGCTTTATCTGAACTACCTCGGGTCACGGGGAGCCTGTGCCTATCTCAGACGTCATCGGGCATCGAGGCAGGATACACCCTGGACGGAGTGCCAACCCATCGCAGGGCACACACACTCTCATTCACTCACGCAATCACACACTACGGACAATTTTCCAGAGATGATAAATGTTACAAATGTTTGAAATCTATAAGTGATTTGCACAGATTTTTCAATTTAAATGTATTACTTTTCAATTTTTTTTTAAATTTATTGTATGCCTTATTGCCCAAATTTGTAGATACTCCTAGACTTTTTATTTTTAATTTTTTTTTGAAGATTGAAGATGTGTAGTGATCTTAATGTAAGTCAGATCATAATCGGCATCTTAATCGACATTTGTAAGATGTATCAGATTATATTCAGATCTCAGTATTTTTTATATACCGTAAAGTACAAACCATTATGCAGCAAAGTGTCTCTGTAGTTAGTAAGTAGTTTGTCATTTTGTGAGCGTTTTTCTGCTCTTGGTTTAATATTCGTGTCACTGATATGCAAATTGTGATCGATTCCTTCACCGCTCTCTGGAGGTGTTGCTCTCAGGAGTACAGAGATTACACAATTAATGCTGTCATGCATTCTGAGTTTATATTTATCCATCACTTAAGGCTGCATTCGCAGGACTCGCAAATTACACAACAGGGGAAATACGTTTGTTTTACTGAAAGTAATTGAATTTGGCCGTTGCTCAAAGTCCCTGGAGTTGCCAGATATGTGACCTGGAAACCCAAAAGGTTAAGCTGCTTACATTTATATGGGCTTTTCCCCTGGATTACTTACTACACAGGGTAAATGTGTCACAGACAATAATCTGTTTTCTGAGACAGAAAAGGTTGCAAATGTAAATCTGCACCACAAGTGCAGTCTTCCTGATTTTATCGAGTCAGCCAGATAATATTGACCATGGATCATTTTTTATGTCGTGATGGTCCTGTGTGAAAAATCTTATTTTATCTCTCTTACATGTTTATGTATTATGATAAACGTGTGGAGAATGACTCCGTGTGCGATTTCCCTGAGGGTGTCTGTTACAGAAGAGTCTCGAATTCCAAGAGTAAAAAAGAGTTGATGCACGAGGAAGCATGCGTCCCCATGTCCCCTAAGGAAGCCATCGTTTCCTTACAATGGATCATATAAACACATAAGAGCGTTAGTCAGAAAAAAAAACAACCGTACTGAAAACTGCAACAGATCCAGACGTGACTCCAGACTCTTTACTGTTTTCTTCCTCTGATGAATATTATGGATGCCGAAGATTTTGATTTGAGAAAAAAAAACTAAATACAACAATATCCTGATATTTGAATAGAGACCAGTCTGGAAACCTGTATTTATACCATAATTAAACGTTTTGAAATCCATTAGTATTCGTAGCATTCTTTTTTGGATTTTTCCCAGTTTATCAGTAAAATGCTTTAAAATAGCAATGACATGGTAACTACAACAATATTAATGCGCTCCTTATGGTTTCTGTAGAAACAGCTCATTCACATGGGCTTGGATGATGTTAAGCCGAGTAATAAACGGATTAAAAACGTGTTCTGTTGTAACAAACATATAATCTTTATTATGGTGAAACTTTCTGGAAGGAGTCTCCAGTCTTAGCGCTTTGGACCAGTAACTTTTCTGCCAGAAAGGAAAGTCTTGGTTCCGGTTATTAATCTGTATATCTTTTACTGTAACTATCTAGATTTATTGATGTTCCACGACAAATAAAGGTAACAATTAACGGATAAAAAGTATGACGTGACATCGAACCAAATGTAATTGTTACTGTTATCTGTTGACGCATTGAAAAGTTCTTTTCTAGAAGGAATCCAGATGGTCTGAATAAGTTGGTTTGAGGTTTACACTAAGCACACAAAAGTCACAATGCTGTCCCTTTAAGTGGATTCTGACTTCCCAGAGGACGTGTATGGAACCGGCCTCCTGTTTTATTTCATACATCTTTAAAAAAAATCTCCTTCTCAGCACCTAGACTACAAAGCAGAGCAATTTGCCGAAGCAGCGTTTTACCGCATCCGTAGTGGACATATGGCTTAATGGGGATCGCAAGAAAAACCACCAGCATGCATTACTACACATAAGGGCAGACGAATACTTGTCTCCTGGGAGGTGAAACTCCAACACGCATGTACTGTACAGAATCACTTTCAAACCCATGGTCGAGGGTCAGAAGTGAGAGACGGCAAAATCAACTGTATAAGTATTTATGGACTCCAAAAAAAGATTACTGGCTTTGTTTTAGAGCTTTTTCCTGGAGCTCTGCAGTCACGACCAGTCGGTGGATGATGATCACCAAACCTTCCACTGGGTTTGCCATGTTGTGGGAAAATAATCGACAACGGCGTTGCAGAAAGGTTCAGAGCAGAGCAATAAAGTACAAAATGTAATCTCTGTCCTGAAAACTTTCCTATGGCAGAAAACACAAGCGCTCCCACCAGAGACTCCTTACAAAAATGCTAAATAAATGTTCTTTAACAGAAAACCTCAGCACGTCAACAATGACATGTTTCTCTTAGGTAAATAATACATCGGTCTTAGCTTATGTGGAGCGTCCGCCGTACGGGTCCATGGTTACTATAGAAACGCTAATGTACAAGAACATGCATTATTACAGTATGTATTAGATTTATGACATTATATTTAGACAGAGATGCTGTCAGAGGTGAACGAATCGATCAAAAACAGCGATCAGAATTAGAGAATTTACAGCAGTGTGTTAAAAGGATTATAATATTATAATATAATTCCCGAACGTGATGTCATGTGCACAAATTTGCCAGTTCTGTGATTTAAGTCACCTCATTTCTGGCTTTCAGTCAAGTTCTGATCTCATGCTCCATACTTCATATTTCACACACACACAGACACACACACACAGACACACACACACACACACACACACACACACACACACACACACACACACACACACACACACACACACACACACCAGACCAATGCCAGCTATTGTTCTCAGAGTTTGAACAGAGGAGGGTGTAGTGCACCCATGGGTCAGAGTTTTATCCCGTCTGCCCTTGACTGGAGTCGGATTCGCTCAGCCATTTGGCAGCGCCTTGCCATGATTGGTTTCATTTGGTGATTACGGAGCGTAGCCCATTTCCCAGCTCTCCTGGGAGGTTAAGTTGTTGTTTTTTTTTTGGTGCACTGTGAACCTGTAACATGGGAAGTCTTTCCCCTCTCACTCTCTCTCTCTAAGAGGTTTCCTGTCCATTGATAATGTTTTTTCACCTTGAACTGCTCCATGTATGTGGATGTGTTTATTTCGGCTCACAGTTCTTCATCGATCATTTCTTCCTGTACAACACGATGACGTCATCAGTAAACATGCCAAAGTGATGCATGCCATCATTATGAATTATTGATACAGCACTTTGTATTCATCTGCCAATGGATCAGTGAGCCGCTAGCTGTAGGCGCCCCTAAGGGGTTGCCAGATCCTCGTCATTTCCTGTCGAATTGAATTTCTTGTGCCGTGGAGTTTTTTTTTCTTTTGTCTGGATAGTTTGCGGACATTTCGATTAATCGGATTACGTTGTTTAATGCATAGGAATGCAATTTTAAATTGATCTATTTAGAGTTACTTTTAATATGTGAAACAAATTAGTTCCTCTTGTCACTTGTGATAACTAATAAAAACAGTAGCTGTGTCCCATATCACATACTTGTACACTATTCTGTGTCACACTGTGAGTAGCGTGTTTATATATATATATTTACATCACAGTACAATTCTTTCTTTGCATATACCAACTTTGGAGGTTGGGGTTTAGAGTGCAGTCAGTCATGATACAGCACTCTGGAGCAGAGAATGTTAAGGGTCTTGCTCAAAGGCCCAACAGTGGCAGCATAGCATTGCTTGGGCTTGAACCCTGATCCTCTGTTTAACAGCCCAGAGCATTGACTACCTGAGCCACAACTGCCCACCTGCCCCATACCCTAGACAATAGAGTACATAGTGCAATTGTGTAGTATGTCATTTGGGACACAGCTAGTTATTTCCTCACCAGCCTCTCTCTCTCTCTCTCTCTCTCTCTCTCTCTCTCTCTCTCTCTCTCTCTCTCTCTCTCTCTCTCTCTCTCTCTTTATCACTCTTGAAGTTATTACAACACAAAAATGCAGCTTGTCATGTTATTGAGTGAGAAACCTCCTCCGTCCCGAATAATTTCTATCCCCGTGGCAGGAAATTTACTCACCGCTACACGATGTTCACGACAATGGAGGCTGTTTCTACAGTATTACTGAGGCATAGAAATTTTCTCCTTACATAAACCGTATCAACAATTCTATGTTTTTTTTCATTAAACAAGATTATGTGGAGAGTCTGCCATTCATGTCCTTGAGTGTCTTGTGTTATAGAAATGATAAGCTTAAATAAAATGAATGTATTAATATTAACCTGTGATTTTAATGACAGTCAGAACTGGGCTGATTTTGTCACACAGAATTTCTCCTCCCCGTACACTGCTTTCCTCCATATGCATCCTTGCTCCTTGCTGCATGTTGTGTGCTAGCAGAACTCAGGGATGGGAACAGGAGCATTTGGTACGTGTAATTGAATAATTTTCCTCACCTTGTTCTCACTGTTAGACCCATTAGCACATGTGCTAGCCCTGCAGGCTTTGCAGCGATGTAGGTGTGAATCTTCCTGACACAACTCCTGTCTAACACGATTTAAACGCTAAGCGGCAAATGTGTTCTTTTTTAAGTCGCAGAGACGCGCGTTGTTGGCAAACACGAAATGAATGTTTGAAGAAGTTTTGAAATTTCTCAGGTACTGCTTCGTGAGTCAGACTGGTCAGACCGTGAGTCTTTATCACCATCACAATGATTTTTGGTTCTTGTTCTTGTTTTTTTTTTTTTTTTTTTATAATTATGAGATTCTTCCAATTTCCAGCTGAAATTTTAAAAATGCTGATTATGTAAAAAGTAAGAAAAGCATAAGAAGGATTTCAGCAGTATGTCATATGAGCTGGTTTGGCATCCGCTGCTACTTGACTTCTCTGACACAGAGCCAGTGACCCAATGAAAATGCAGTTGTTGGATGTGCTCCCGTTCTTGCAAAAGGTCCAGACGAAGTTACTGGCTGTTAAAGCTTAGAGGTTTGTGCCATCTCCAGATGCCGTGATCTAAAGCATTCAGAGAGTGTTTTACAGCGTTAAAGCTCAGGGGTCGTATTCAGAAATTCTACAAGTAGACGGCCTAGGGGTTTACGCTTAAAAACCAGGATTTAAGGGATTAAGCAGGTCCTTCCCATGTGAAGACGTAAGGATTGTCCATATTCATGGACCAACGAGGGTTCATAACTCAAAAATTTTAACATAACATAACATATTCCATTGATGGAAAATTACGGTCTAAACAAAAGCACTACGGTTCCAATAAACGATCAGATAATAAATCTAATATATAGAATGAAATTTATTTTACAGTTAAAATGGTTTCAGGCTGTAAAAAGTTTGAGAATTCCTTGTCAAGAGCCAAGACTGAGTCATGAATCAGTTTAACAGTGCAGTCAAGGTAATGTGTTAGATATATTTAATAATTTGAGCTTTAAAAAAGTAGCATGTTGAATCATTTGAATTTTATTTTAATATTATTTTGTGCATATTTTGTACTGTATCATCCAATCATTTGTTCTGTCATCTGGAGTGAAGGTCAAACGTCAAGGTTCTAAAATAGTCTCGTATTATTGAATAAATTCCCTGGCCACTTTAATAGGGACATGGAACCTGTTCAAAGTTTAAATCCCAGGTTCATCAAGCTGCCTCTGCTGGGCCCCTGAGCAAGGCTCTTAACCCTCAATGGCTCAGTTTTATAAAAAAAATGAGATAAAAAGTAACTGGCTCTGGATAAGGGCATCTGCCAAATGTAAATGTCCTCAGATCCCTGTTTTTGACTGACAGGAGTGGAACCTGATGTGGTCTTCTGCCGTTCTAGCCCAGCCTCATGGTTTGATCTTCTTTGTGTTCTGACCTGCTTTTCAGCTCACCACAGTTGTAAAGAGTGTTTATTTCTCCAGCTGCAACCGGTCATTTTAAAAATGGTCGCTGCCTGTAGAACGTCTGCTTACTGGATTCTGTGGAAACTCTAAAAAACATTGTGTGTGAAAATTCCAGGAGCTCAGCAATCTCTGAAATAGTCAAGCCAGTCTGTCTGGCACCAGCATCCATGCCAAGATCATATTTTTCCTTATTCTGATGTTTAGCATTAGCTGAAGCTCTTGACCTCTCATTTGCCACAAGATTGGCTGATTGAATGATTTCAGTGCAGATGTTCTATTAAGCTGGACAGCTGTGCAGGTCTATTCATACGTTTTAAGAATGTCACTCATAGCTGGGAACTTTTAGCCTGGTGAAAGCATTCATTCTGAATACAACCTCAGATTTTTGATGGTCATTTGAAACCTCAAACAACAAACCCATGGTTACACCACTGTACAGTCTGCAGCATAAGCATGGTGTAAATCAATAAGTCTGGACGTAGCGGAGCAACGCTGGCACTTGATACTCTAGCTTTTTATTTCTTTCAGCTCATTGAAGTCATTCCCTGAAAGGTCACCTCATCAGATCAAAATGAGTCTTACGAGCTTTTATATGATAAGCTGTAGAATTTGAACAGTATACAATTTTAGAAAATCCTGCTTTGTTTATTCAATATTATACTTCTAGTTTGATTTGTCTCATTTTACAAATCAGTCTCAAATCAAACTCTGATAAAAGATTACAGAAATAAAAGAAATAATATGTGAATAATTTGTAAATTTAATGCTTGTTTTTTTGGTGCAAAACAACAGAATTTCTATCTTAACAAAATGCTTTCAGTTATTACATACAGTAAACTCTACAGTACATATACTGTATATATAGATTATTTGGTGACCCACTGCTAAAACATAAAGTGTACGTTGGTATTTAGACATCGTGTGTAGCTACATAGTTAAGTTTAATTTAGTATATGTGCTGTGTGATAGTTGTAAATACCGACTTTCATTCATTCATTTATTTATTTATTTATTTATTTATTTATTTATTTATTCATTTATTTATTTATTTATTTATTTATTTATTTATTTATTTATTTATTTATTTAAATGCTTTGGATGCATAATTTTCATACCAGAGTTATGTGCTGGATCAAGTGATATTTTATAATTATGGAAGCCATATTGTTACGTTAAGTCTTGCATTTGTTAATAATTGGTCATTTTCTCATTTGAACATATCATCGTTCGCCTTCAATCTGCATGTTCTACACACACTCCAGGCCAGAGCGTTTGTGTAGAGGGGGGCACGGTGGCTTAGTGGTTAGCACGTTTGCCTCACACCTCCAGGGTTGGGGGTTCGATTCCCGCCTCCGCCTTATGTGTGTGGAGTTTGCATGTTCTGCCCGTGCCTCTGAGGTTTCCTCTGGGTACTCCGGTTTCCTCACCCGGTCCAAAGACATGCATGGTAGGTTGATTGGCATCTCTGGAAAATTGTCCGTAGTGTGTGAGTGAATGAGAGTGTGTGTGTGCCCTGTGATGGGTTGGCACTCCATCCAGGGTGTATCCTGCCTCGATGCCCGATAACGCCTGAGATAGGCACAGGCTCCCCGTGACCCGAGAAGTTAGGATAAGCGGTGTTTGTGTAGATGTGTAAATCTCAGAAGAATGAACCACAATGCTTCTTATTAACAAAATAATTAGCTGATTATTACATTTAAGAAACAAATCTTTGTATTTATGAATTGTACCTCAGGTGTAATGATGTGCACTTGGATATGCAGTTAGATGTCTCTTGTATAGCTTGTATACCTTTTCTGCATTTGTGATATCATTGTAAGGCCATTGTTCTCACTAGTAACATTAACGTTAATAATAGCATTAGCCTATCATGTTGGAATTGCTGATTTACAAAGACACTGCTTGATTGAATTTGTCCAGCTATTTCAAATTTGTGAACGATTCTTAAAACATATGCATTGCAACAGTGAAAACTGCCCTGAGGATTTAAAGAGACAGTGAACGTCAGAGGCAGAAGAGCAGCAGGGAAAAACAGAGGCGGACACAGAGGACGTGTTTGCGTGAAGAGATATTGTAGGTGACACAATGCTAAATCACAAAGCCTGTGTGTGTTAAATATCCTCTGGTGTCCCACAGGATCAGCAGAAAGCATCTGTTTTCTCAGTACATTTAACATGTCATGTTCAAGAACAGCCTCCTTCATTCAGGTTAAATAGTTTATGCAGTCTGCAGTGGAGAAAAACGAAGCGAAGCCAGGAGAAGGCAAGGAGAGAGAGATTGAGAGAGAGATCGAGGAAGAGAGAGAGAGTGAGAGAGGGAGAGAGAGAGAGAGGGAGAGAGAGTATTTAGTGTCAGCTGTCTGGCTTTATCTGTGTGTGGATGCATACATATCAACAGTGTGTGTGTGTGTGTGTGTGTGTGTGTGTGTGTGTGTGTGTGTGTGTGTGTGTGTGTGTGTGTGTGTGTGTGTGTGTGTGTGTGTGTGTGTGTGTGTGTGTGTGTGTGTGTGTGTGTGTGAGTGAGTGCATGTATGTGTGTTTGGCCACATGTGATCGTTAAGGACTATAAACACTAAAGAACTGCCGTAGGATTAAGGAATATCCAGGCATCCAAACGTCGCCAACATTGTCTCAATATAGGATTATAACAGTCAGGGTTGCCAGATTTGTATGATAGATTCCAGGCATTACAATCTTTAAAAAAATCTCAGTGGCTTGAAATGTTTATTACATATCATTGATTTTTTTTTTTTAACAAAATGCAATTCTTTAAAATAATTCTGCATTATGAAAAGTGAAATTGTTAACATAAATTATTATTATTATTATTATTATTATTATTATTATTATTATTATTATTATTATTAATAATAATAATAATAATAATAATAATAATAATAATAAAATAGTGTTTTCAAAGAGTGAGAAGATTTAGACTTAGACGAGTCCTCTTGACCTTTAATCGGTTCGTCTTGACACGAAACAATCAAGTTACATTACTTTTGTCATAAAAAAAAAAGATAGATAAATAATGTCAAGCAGATCCCAGACAGTCAAGTCAAAGAAAGCCAGATAGGAGAAATCTCTAAATCTGATAGTTATATTGTCTGGCATGGCCATTTTGTTTTAAAATGCATTGCTTTCGTAGAGTGAAAGTTTCTATTAATCTTATAGGAGTAAATTAATGCAGTATTGAATAACACTGTCTGAGTCTAACTCTTAGCTGCTCTTCTTTCCTTTTCCTTCCTCACATCTCAGCGCCGTCTCTCTCGGCCGGGTCTCTGAGGAACGACGGCGTGAAGGCGGCTGATGTTCTGACGGTTTTGAGAGAAAAGGTCGCCTTTGTCTCAGGTCAGCACTAGAGTGCTTTAATTCACTTTACGCAGCATGAAACTATTAAGCCTGTTAATTTGTGAATAGTGACAAGAAAAGGGAAACCTTCTGTGAGATGTGAGATGTTTCTGAGGTAATATGTGGCTTGCTGAGTGGTTTGACACAACAAGGGGAAACCTTAAATCTGCTCCTTGTCTTTCAGGAGGCAGAGATAAGCGAGGAGGACCCATCCTGACCTTCCCTGCCCGCAGCAACCACGACCGAATAAAGCAAGAGGACCTGCGCAGACTCGTCACCTACCTCTCCACCGTGCCCAGGTGCTCCAAACACTGTCCTGATTTATCTCTGCCGTGCACGTGAGCCGCTCGTGTGAGCTGCATTGTGGAAACACTGTGAACAACCAGGTGCTCTAGTGGGATGGTGTAAAGCGGTTTCGGAAAAATTAATAAATGTATCTTTGAGAACGTGGAGATCATCCACTGATCTGAGCAGATGGTGTGTCACTGCAGCTGTCAGGCATGATATTTAAGTCTTTATGTGTCAGGAGGGCAAAATAAAAAAAATCCCGATCTTCAATGATGTACATGATGTAAAGAAATTCCAAGTAGAGTTGCTCATGCCACCATAAATAGCATCACACTTGTCATTTCATAGATTGCTAAGTAGCTGTGCTAAATAGCACATGAATTGATAAACAGATCATAAATATTTTAATAGAAACATTTAATGTGTTTAATATGTTTTTATTCCTCAGTTGGGGAGATTCTAGCCAGGTTTGGGACAAAAGGATCACATAAGAATGACAAATTTAGCTAAAAACTGACTAGATGTGGATAGTACCTAGCATTATGTCTAGTAGCTCACAGCTAACTAGCTGCAAAATTAGATAGCTAGCCAATGTTAACATCACATATACTATACAATATCACACAAGCTTCCTAATCTACGTGTATTACCTGTTGTGGTGAATACATTTTAAATTAAGACACAGTGAGAAATCAATATTTTGTTCAGCTGGGAAAAAGTCTAGCTACAGTTGGTAGCACTAGCAGATGGCTAACTAGAAAATAAGAGATAGAGACTTTTCACAAAAGGAGCACAGAAATACTTTAGCTACAAACTGACCATGCTAGATGTTGATAATTAGCATTACCCCTAATAGCTGACTAGCAGCAAAAAAAACAAGCTAGCTAGCCAATGTTAGACTCTCGCTAGCATGATATAATTATATTATAATTAGGTAGCTAATTCTCTCCTCTTAAGAAAATAACAAGATAATTAACAGTGAGGAATTAGCGAGGTCGGTTTTAGGGTTGTTCAGAAGTGTCAATATTGTCCTGGTGTCAAATATCTGTCTTAGGGATAACTATAAAGGGCTTATTCAGGTAGTTACAGGTTTAAGTAAGAGGATCCGACCTCCCTGGCTATGCTGTGTGTGAATTTGAGTGTGTGTGATGTCTTGAGAAAGACTACGGTACTATTTCATCCTCACATACAGTGTGATAGACACACAACACAGTAGTGCAGGTACTGTACCTGTGTGAAAAGAAATCCAGACGAGGCTTTGTTATATTAGTGTTGTTATTTTCACAGTACCAAGAAAAAGACAAACATTTCGTAGGAGCGCAGTAACTGCCTCTTAAAAACGTGATGTTCACCATGTTTCGTCTTTATTCGTCTCTGAACTGGAACAAAGCAGGTTTATTATGATGTTGTCTCCTCGAAAATCAGAGCGAATCTACATTTACAGTACAGCTTGCAGTGTGAGACAACACAAAGCCTGTGATTGTTTTATTGAACTGTGAGTCGTTCTAATTAAGCACTAAACACTGCATCAGTACACATTTAAAATGTACACGCTGAGGCTTGGATGCATTGTGTTTTATTGGGACAAGCTTCAAGAAAATGTTCTGGTATATTAACTACCTCTCTCTCTCTCTCTCTCTCTCTCTCTCTCTCTCTCTCTCTCTCTCTCTCTCTCTCTCTCTGTGTGTGTGTGTGTGTGTGTGTGTGTGTGTGTGTGTGTGTGTGTGTGTGTGTGTGTGTGTGTGTGTCTCTCTCTGTGCAGTGAGGATGTTAGTAAACGTGGCTTTACTGTAATCATTGATATGCGTGGCTCTAAGTGGGACCTGATTAAGCCGCTGCTGAAGACGTTGCAGGAAGCGTTCCCGGCCGAGATCTGCGTGGCCCTGATCATCAAACCAGACAACTTCTGGCAGAAGCAAAAGACCAACTTTGGCAGCGCTAAATTCACATTCGAGGTTTCTAGCTGCATTTTCTCATTCACTGGTTGCCTCTTTTACACATTATGGTGTAATGTATTTCTTGGATTCTTGAATTTCCTTCATAGAGCCTTGCTAAACTTTCTGCAGAATATCATTATAGAATTTTATCAACGTTGCAAGAGTGAAAAAGATTTGAGATGTTATCGAGCATACCATATCTGACAGCATATCTAACTCTACTCAACAATTTTCTGAAAGCCACTGTAGATGAGCTTTTACTGTAGGAACCTTTTCAGGAACTAAAGGACTTCAAGTGCCATTTTTGTTTTGTGAGGTGATGGTGAAGTCTGGGCTGTTGATTAGAAGGTCATGGTTTAAGACGCAGCACAGCCACCGTTAGGCCCTTGAGCAAGGCCCTCATCCTTCTCCACTCCAGGAGTGCTGCATCGTGCATGCACCTGCTCTCTGATTCCAACCTTCAAATTCCTGGTGTTCCTCATCATCATCTAATTTTATACAGTACATGTCCGATCCAAAGCTTTATAACCTTTGTGTTTGAGTAAAACAGCTTTCTGTTGTATGTTTCGATTGGATTCTATTGTATGCTCAATTGTATTTTCATGCCCAAAAACATGTCACAAAATATTTAAATTAAGAATCTGTAATGTTTCATGGTTAGGTGTATTTGTATTAGTTTTAATTAACTCCTGAACTCTCTCGTTCCTCTCAGACGAGCATGGTGTCTGTGGAGGGCCTGACCAAACTGGTGGACCCATCCCAGCTGACGGCTGACCTGGACGGCACGCTGGAGTACGACCACGTTGAGTGGACTGAGCTACGTGTCTCTCTGGAGGAGTTCACGTGTGGAGCGTTGCACCTCCTCTCTCGCTTGGAGGAGCTTCAGGAGACACTTTCACGTCAGGAGATGGCAGCGGATGCCGAGGAGGCACGAAGGCTGCTAGAGGAGCATGCGCGTTTGAGAAAGAGTGCCACCAAAGCACCCGTGGACGAACTGGAGCACGAGGGACAACGCCTGCTGCAGAAAATCAGGGACGGTGGGGACGGACGGCTGTCTGGTGGACCTGACTTTCAGAGTCTAGTTCCCAAAGTTGCAGCCCTGCTGGACAAACTGCAGGCTGCACGCCAGCACCTGTTACAGGCCTGGCACAAGCGCAAACAGCAGTTGGACCAGTGCTTCCAGCTTCGACTGTATGAGCAGGACGCAGAAAAGGTGAGGGGGAAAGAAACATTTTAAAATGGTGAACTTTCTTTTTGAAAAATTATAATTGATTGAGGAACACGTCTGAGGAAAATGTTCCCATTCTCGATGTTTTGGTCTGGTTTGCAATATTTGGTAGCTAAATGATCAGTGTTCATCATATTTCATAATTGTCTAGCAACAGAGTTCCCACAGATGGGTGTGGGAGTATTGTGTGCTTGTCTTGCTAGTTAACTAGCTGATCGATTAGCCACATGATTTGAACCATTTGACCAGCTAGCGTGTCGTGTGTTTACCATCTCATAGGCCATCATAAGATATAAAGAAATCTGGGTGATATAACTGTTCGCTAAGTAGATAACAGCTCTGTCCCTCTGTATTAGGGTAATAAAGGCTTAATGTACTGATGCATATTATAACACAACCATTGGTCCGGTAATTGGATGAAAATGAAATTTAAACAGAATGGTGATTCTTTGCTCGGGAACGCTGCAATGTTTAGGTAAGGATTAAATGCTGGAGTCATTTCCAAATGCTAAAACAGGAAGGTAATAAAGTGAGAAACATTGAGGTTTGTCTGGATTTTCAGAAGCATGATGGTTCTTCAGTCTCCCAAGAGGTTGGTTATTATGCAGGAGCTCATTTTCCGTTTAAACCCAAACTGAGCAGGAGTTTCACACAAGCCAGGTCCTGCCGGCGTGGTCCATCTGTGCACTGATATTGCCAGAACACCACTGACATCCAGCCTGAGAGAATAAATAAGAAAGAAGTCACGTGAAAGAGAATGGACGCTATAACGGGTGTTACAAGGAGACTCCAAAATATTTGCCAGCCTATAAAATAATCAGGAAACATTTGGATACTTGATTTTAAACATAGTGTAATTCATTCATTTTCTACCGCTTATCCGAACTTCTCGGGTCACGGGGAGCCTGCGCCTATCTCAGGCGTCATCGGGCAACGAGGCAGGATACACCCTGGACGGAGTGCCAACCCATCACAGGGCACACACACACACTCATTCACTCACGCAATCACACACTACGAATTTTCCAGAGATGCCAATCAACCTACCATGCATGTCTTTGGACCGGGGGAGGAAACCGGAGTACCCGGAGGAAACCCTTGAGGCACGGGGAGAACATGCAAACTCCACACACACAAGGTGGAGGCGGGAATCGAACCCCCAACCCTGGAGGTGTGAGGCGAACGTGCTAACCACTAAGCCACCGTGCCCCCACATAGTATAATGATCCGAAAAAAACTAGCCTGCATTTATCACAATATTATTTTCTTCTACTATAAAGAATATTCATGAGAAATGAATGAAACCAGGAACTAAAAAAAGGAATTGTGTTCCAGACGGGATTAAAATCGATTTCTTTGGACATACCACATACTCTACTGACAAACGACTGGATACCTAACAAGTGTACTGTACCGTAAATAAGCAAGATTTTAGACCAAATCATGGCTGATTCTGCTATAAGGATGCAACAGAAAATTAAAATCAACGCATATTCTTTATGAGCATGAAATTAAGTTTTGCAATGCCATTTTTTAGCTAGTTGTCAATGCTAAAATCTCTGTTTAGTCCCTGCTCATGGTGTATGGCCTAAAATGGCATCCGAATGCAACACAAATCTAAAAATGCTGAAATCTTGAAATATTTTGTGCGTCCCTAAAATGGACAGATATCAGAGAAAGATTCTCGGTGATGTCGGTTATTATCTCCAAGTCAGGCTTCGGCGAATATTAATTGTAGGGTGTCGATACTTCTGAAAAAACATTTACATTAAGAAACATTTTGTGGTCAAATTATTATCGTTTAATATATTGTGAAATTCTAACATCTGCTTGGTACTATTTTTTTTTTTAGTTGGACAGAAAGTAGAAGCGAAGTTAATGGTTTATGCTAATGTCGGTTTGAGGGTAACAGAATTTTTCTGTACTTGTATCCTCTGTTGAATAAATAATTCTGTTCTGTAGTAAATATTTATGCAGGAGATTTTGTCCTGATTGGTTAAACTTGATAATCTATGCTCTGTGAGGCTCGTTTATCACCATATGGCCTCCTAACAGGAAGCACTTGAGACTCTGCTTAGCGAGTGTGCTGTCTATTTCCTCACTGTCCTCTCTCTCTCTCTCTCTCTCTCTCTCTCTCTCTCTCTCTCTCTCTCTCTCTCTCTCTCTCTCTCTCTCTCTCTCTCTCTCTCTCTCTCTCTCTCTCTTTCTCTCTCTCTCTCTCTATGTAGATGTTTGAGTGGATTGGGCACAACAAGGAGCTGTTCTTACAGACACACACAGAGATCGGTGTGAGCGACCAGCACGCTACTGACCTTCAGACGCAGCATGACCACTTCGCCATGAACTCCATGGTAGGATTCTTACAGCATGGGATTTCACTGTGTACAAAATGTCATTTTCATTATAGTAGTGTTATTAACAAAACATTTACTTTATCACTCACTTTTCAGCACCTGTGCAGTCGTTTAAAGTATTTGTTAGCTTAAGTTAGCTGCAGCTTTTGACTAGTTCAAAGTACAGTGGTACTTCGCTTATCGACCTTAATCCGTTCCTTAAAACCGGTCGAAATGCGAAAAGGTCGAAGCGCGAATGTAATTATCCCATAAGAAATAATGGATACCCAAATAATCCGTTCCCGACCTCCACCGATACTCAATAATGAACCATTTTTGCCCCGTTTTTGGCAGTATTAATACTAAATAATACATAAAATAATACAGGTACATAAATAATATTGTATTTACAGTAAAAAGTATAAATTAAAAACTCACACACTCATTCATTTTCTACCACTTATCCGAACTTCTCGGGTCACGGGGAGCCTGTGCCTATCTCAGGCGTCATCGGGCATCGAGGCAGGATACACCCTGGACGGAGTGCCAACCCATCACAGGGCACACACACACTCTCATTCACTCACACACTCACACACTACGGACAATTTTCCAGAGATGCCAATCAACCTACCATGCACGTCTTTGGACCGGGGAAGGAAACCGGAGTACCCGGAGGAAACCCCCGAGGCACAGGGAGAACATGCAAACTCCACACACACAAGGTGGAGGTGGGAATCGAACCCCGACCATGGAGGTGTGAGGCGAACGTGCTAACCACTAAGCCACCGTGCCCCCATAAATTAAAAACTTTACTAAAGTAACAAAAAAAAAATCATTGTACTGTAGTGTACTTACACTAAATTGTACTAAAACTAAACTATAGAGTACACACACTAAATTGTTATATTGACCGCTAAATAACACTAATATTGTTCACAAACCGAAGTTTATTTTACGATAGATGCTCTCTCCATGAAGGCTGAGGCGAGACTGGGAAGATCCTTCCCCTCGCGCCACGTGGGTCGAGGTCGATAAGCGGGGATTTGGTCGATCAGCGGGCGCAAATTTCGGTCGAAAAACTGTTTGCTAAGCGAAAAGGTCGATGTCCGAACCGGTCGATAAGCGGGGTACCACTGTAACTATAATTTGTTGAGTTTGAACTAATGGATCATTGATGTCGCCTTTATTATTGACAACTTTACTTGATTATTTGGTAAGTTTGAAATGATTTGTTTAATTTTGCTTACATTTTGCTCCATTCCGGTTAACTGGATTACTCGACAGGCTGGAATTTGCTGGACGATTTGGCTCGATTAAATTAGCTGGATTTTCCTGGATAAATTGATTAGTTTGACTTTATTCGTTACGGATAAATGAATCGTTTGATGAGTCGAAATTAGATGGATCGTTTGATGAGTTGAAGTAAACTGGATTATTTCATGAATCTGAGTTAACCCGATCAGTTTTTGCGATGAGTTTGACAAGTTGATGATGTAAATACAGCTGGATGATTTGCTGGATTTGTTCCACTTAGCTTAAGTGTTAGAATTAGCTGGATTCGATCAGCAGGATTCGTCTGAATTTGTTAGATTAATGTAATTTCCGCTTTCCATTCTTTCAAATTTGTAGCATCGTCTTAACATTATAAGATTTCTGAGAAGCCTTTAATTAGGCCAAGGTCGTGACGACTTTATGTTTCCTCTTCGTATCCGGTCAGAACGCTTACGTGAACATCACACGGATCGCCTCGGTGGCCACACGGCTGTGTGAGGCAGGCCACTACGCTGCCGATCAGATCCAGCAGGTTTCGGCTCAGCTGGATCAGGACTGGAAGAGCTTCGCCTCGGCTCTGGAGGAGCGCAGCGCCATTCTGGCCATGTCCTCTGTTTTCCACCAGAAAGCTGAGCAGGTCAGCCGTGATTTTAATACGTTTCCATTTATCGGACGGGTCACTCGTCATCAAAATGTCTGCAATCAGATTTCACACAGGAATCAAATGAAGCCCTGAAATGTCGGTCCTTTGGAAATGCGATCCGATCACGGACCCAAATTAAATTTGATAAATTAAAAAAAAAAAAAAAACGCTGCTGACGTGAACAGATGACCTTTCCTAACTTTGTTGCAAATTAGCGTCTATTATTTGCAAGCATCTGCGAATTGGTCTTGGTTAATTTGCTGTGGCTGTGAAAATGACTCCCACTTTGTGTCACCAAACAAATTTTGCCCTGATCTCTCTCTCTCTCTCTCTCTCTCTCTCTCTCTCTCTCTCTCTCTCTCTCTCTCTCTCTCTCTCTCAGCTAAATGTGCTAACTCGGCTTATTTGGATCGCTTTGTTTTCTGGTCCTCTGACCTGGCTATCTCTTCCACTCGTGTCTGTTTAACAAGAACGTTTCAGTCCTCTCAGAATTTTTCACAAGTTACTCAGAAATATAAATCCTATCTCTTGTGTGCTTTGTTTTATATTTATTTCACTCATCACTCCACGTTACCTTCATCCTGAATATAAGGAGAAAGTTTGTATTTCCAACAACGACGGTCAGAGACAGATGAATTGGAATCACGCCTGTTTCTTCTTTATTTCTTTCTGCTGTGGTTTGGAAGTTTCTGTCTGGAGCGGAGGGTTGGGTGAAGGCGTGCAGTGAAGGAGGATTGCCCTCGGCCATGCAGGAACTGGAGCTGGCGATCCACAGCCATCAGAATCTCTATGAGCAGGTGACCACTGCGTACACCGAGGTACGTGCTGCACATAAAGCTTTCATACTAAGCTCAGTTTTCAACCACAGCTTATAATATCGATAAAATGTGTTAGGCTCAGTGTCAGAAAAACCTACATAGCTGGACAGTGCTAATTTTTGTAAAAGAAATCTTAAGATATTTGAATATATTATAAATGGAATTTGAAAAGGAATTGGAAGTTATACTGAAATGCAGTGTACATGAACTCCTCCTTTATTTATATTCAGAGATATTGTGAAATTTACCCGACGAGGGCAACTTGAAAATATAATCCAGTTACTCAAATTATAGACTGGAAGTAAATTATTTATTTAAATTGAACTAGTTATATAAATCGATAGAAAGCCCTTACTGTCTTTTTTTTATGTGCTAATTAACCATATACTGTGTATTTGTTAATTCTATACATCAATCGACCAGTTCATCGGTATTAATAATTACTGGGTTCATGTTATTTAAAAAAATATTTTTACTAATTTAAGATGTAATAGAGGGGGGCATGGTGGCTTAGTGGTTAGCACGTTCGCCTCACACCTCCAGGATTGGGGGTTCGATTCCCGCCTCCGCCTTGTGTGTGTGGAGTTTGCATGTTCTCCCCATGCCTCGGGGGTTTCCTCCGGGTACTCCGGTTTCCTCCCCCGGTCCAAAGACATGCATGGTAGGTTAATTGGCATCCCTGGAAAATTGTCCGTAGTGTGTGAGTGTGTGAGTGAATGAGAGTGTGTGTGCCCTGTGATGGGTTGGCACTTCGTCCAGGGTGTATCCTGCCTCGATGCCTGATGATGTCTGAGATGAGGCACAGGCTCCCCGTGACCCGAGAAGTTCGGATAAGCGGTAGCAAATGAATGAATGAATGAATGAATGAATGAAAGATGGAATAGAAATATCCTCTATTTATTTATTTATTTATTTATTTATTTATTTATTTATTTATTTATTTATTTATTTATTTATTTATTTATTTAACTGAACACACTATACTGTTTCTCCTGAATTTTTTAGGACGTGTGTGTGTGTGTGTGTGTGTGTGTGTGTGTGTGTGTTCTGCTGCAGGTGAGTCAGAAAGGGAAGACCCTGCTGGACATCCTGCAGAGGCCACAGCCTCAGGCTGACTCTGGCTTGGTGACGGCGGGTGCAGACTACAGCCAGGCGGTGCGCGCCGTTCTGGATGTGATGCACGAAGTGGTGCACGAACACCGCAGGCTGGATGGCCTACTGCAGCACCGCAAACTGCGCCTGCACCAGAGACTGCAGCTGTGTGTGTTCCAGCAAGATGTGCAGCAGGTGTGCTGTTGATTATGACACACACTCACACACACACACACACACACACACACACACACACACACACACACACACACACACACACATTCATACATGAAGTGTGAGAAGTGAGAAGACATGACAAATTTATGAGGATTATTATACAGACGGGTGACAAATAAGAAAAAAATCCACAGTGTGTTCGTAAGGTGTTGGATCATAACAAGTCTGCGTCACAGAGCTTCGGCGCGATGATGATGATGATAGCGGTGGTGATAGAGAGCGCTGTCGCTGCCTAATGCTCTAAAATCTCCCACACGTGTTCAGTCGGGTTCATATCTGAGCGTGAGTGTGAAAGATCTTCGTTCTTATCTAATTATTACATTGTGCAGTGTGGATGGGGGAGGAGTCATTCTGGAAGAGACCACGCCCATCATAGGACGATTAAGAATGATCAGAATCAAACAAACCATGTTATTGAGGCATGTATAGTAATCAAAATGACCGAAGGTTTTCTGCAGATTTGGGTCGTGTGACATCACGAAAACACGCATTCAGTCGTCTTCCGTTCACGTGCGTGGAACATGGGTACGGGTACGGGAACACGAGTCCGAACATGGGTACGGATCTCGTGGAATGTCAGTGCATGTTTGTTTCTTCTCTGGTAGGAGTTTAAATTAAGAATCCTGGGCTTGTGATTTCACCAATTCAAGCAGATTTCTGCCAAAAATATCCTAAGGGACCAGTATGTGTGTTTACATGTATGTACGTGTAAGTGCGTGTGTGGGGAAGTGAGTGTGTAGGAGAGAGAAAGAGCGATAGAAGGGAGGCAGAGGAAGAGATACAAATAAAAAGATGTAAAAAAAAAAAGGATAAAGAAAAAGAGAAAGAGACAGAGAGAGATGCAGAGGGAGAGAGATAGACAGACAGACCGGGATACAGAAAAAGAGAAAGAAATCGAGATACAGAAAGAGATAGAAAAACAGACAGACAGAGAGATACAGACAAAAAGAGAGAGAGACATGTACAGAGAAAGAGAGATAGAGAGACATGCACTAGAGAAAGAGAAAGAGTGTGTAAGAGAGACGGGCACAGAGAGAAAGAGACCCGGGCAGAGAGATAGTGAGAGAGTGTGTGAGAGAGAGAAAGACAGAGAGACGTGCACAGAGAAAGAGAGAGTGTCTGAGAGAAAGACAGGCAGAGAGAGAGAAAGACAGGCAGAGAGAGAGAGAGAGAGAGAGATGGAAGGAGGCTGGCTGAGTCACAGCGCTGGGTGAAATCTGCTCCTCGTCCTCTCTGGAGGTTTGCTGTATTATGTTTGGACGCTGGTCAATACACTCGTGACAATACAGAGAGCTTCCTGTGAGCCGAGTGTGTTATTGCACAGTGAATACTTCAGCTTCATACAGTACTTCAGGGTCGCAGGAAGGTAGACGGCCAGCAGCCGAGTGGGTCTGAGGACAGGTTTCCAGACGGGCTTCTTAACCCAGTGCAACCATACAAGCGCTATAACAGTTAATATACAGTTTATTATCGTCTCAGGGAGTTTGTCCTCGCCACCGTTGTCTCTGGCTTGCTCATTACGGGTACATATAAGTTTAAGTTTCTGAATCTGACTTCTGAAGCAGTTTGTGTGTGTGTGTGTGTGTGTGTGTGTGTGTGTGTGTGTGTGTGTGTGTGTGTGTGTGTGTGTGTGTGTGTGTGTGTGTGTGTGTGTGTGAGCAGGTCCTGGACTGGATCCAGAACCATGGAGAGGCATTTCTGAGTAAACACACTGGTGTGGGGAAGTCTGTACATCGGGCACGAGCTCTACAGAAACGACACGACGACTTCCAGGAAGTGGCACAGGTACTGTGTGTGTGTGTGTGTGTGTGTGTGTGTGTGTGTGTGTGTGTGTGTGTGTGTGTGTGTGTGTGTGTGTGTGAGAGAGAGAGAGAGAGAAACACAAGCATACCCAAACTCACTACTGTACAATGACCCATGATAAGTATTGGCACTGGTCAGATTCTTGAAGTTAATAACAATCAGAATGGAGAATTCAACATTGTTGCTGTGTATTGTGGAATGATATAGTGTCTGTTTTCTCTCTCTCTCTCTCTCTCTCTCTCTCTCTCTCTCTGAAGAACACGTACACCAACGCCGATAAGCTGTTAGAAGCAGCCGAACAGTTGGCTCAGACGGGCGAGTGCGACCCGGAGGAGATCTATGCCGCCGCCCATCACCTGGAGGTCAGGGTTCAGGAGTTTGTGCGCAGGGTGGAGCAGAGAAAACTGTTACTGGATCTCTCTGTGTCCTTTCACACACACACCAAAGAGGTAAACATCTCTTCTCCACCCCACCCCCCTTCACACACACACACACACACACACACACACACACACACACACACACACACACACACACACACACACACACACACACACACACACACTTGAACTTCCCCCAGAGGAATAAACTGACCTTTTGTGTATGAAAATGTAGGACTGGACAGTGTGTCTATGTCTATAATGTCTCTCTATGTGTGTGTGTGTGTGTGTGTGTGTGTGTGTGTGTCCGTCCAGCTGTGGTCATGGATGGAGGAGCTGCAGAAGGGCCTGGTGGAACCCGTGTGCACGGAATCGGTGGACTCTGTCCAGGAGCTCATCAGACAGTTTCAGCAGCAGCAGAGCAGCACACTGGACGCTACGCTTAACGTCATCAAGGAGGGAGAGGAACTCATCCAGCACTTACGGTGAGATAAACCCGTAGAGGCGCCAGTACTATCGGACACGCTGACATCATCCCCGAGACGTCCATCTGGAAGACGCCAGTCAGATCAGGCCAGATGTGTTCATCACCGAGTGATCAGACCTTTAATATTTCACTAAGGCTGACAGATAGAACATCTGCCGTGTGCGTCTGTCCTCCCGAGCTCTGTCACCTGTTGACTGCTGTGTATATGTGTGTGTGTGTGTGTGTGTACAGGGATTCAGCTCTGGCGAGTAACAGGCTGCCCCACGCCAGCTCCGTAGCTCATATCGAGAGTGTTCTGCAGCAGCTGGATGAAGCTCAGGCTCACATGGAGGAACTGTTCCACGAGCGCAGGATCAAACTCGACATCTTCCTCCAGTTGCGCATCTTCGAGCAGTACGCCCTGGAGGTGTGTACTTTTTAGTTGTGTACCTTGTGTGCCGTGTAAGACAAACGAAGTACGGTTTTGCGTGCGTATTTGCGTTCGCATGTTCCTACACGTTGGCGATCCGAGCTCGAAGCGCTTATCGAGCGCCGCTGTGTTTGAACAGATGGATTTTTCCGATTCGGTACCAGCCTGTGTTTGTTGATTTTGTGTTTGTGTTATGTTTGTGATACACAAGGTCAATAGTTACAAAGTTGGCTACTTGGTGTGGGTGTTTGTTGCTAGGGAATAAAAAGTCTCTCTTCTTTTCTAGCAAGTGAGCAGACTTTCAGCTGACTGTCAGGCAGAGATGGTTATAAAGGGGCAATAGGCGATTTATTATTATTATTAATGGTGCTTACAAAGCAACATTCTTACTATTGTGCATAATCTTCCGGACAAAACTTCGGTGCGTAACTTGTCCTGCAGCTTTCGTCCTAGACCTATGAATGAGGTGTCAAATTGACCGGATCATTGAGGAGAGGTGTACTATGACTTTTATAAGCGATCCGAGTACCGGTACTTTCGGTACCGGGTCTCAAAGTGGCCTTTTTTTCCATAGACTCCCATTATAAACTTTAGAGGTTTATAACTCGGCAAGCTTTTGAACTATCTACACCAAACTCGGGTGATACTCTGAACTTTAAATTGGTCTACCGACTGGCCTTCCGGTTGTCCCACAGCCCCGCCCCCAAAATATGCAAAATCAAAAAACTTTTTACAACATGGACATGTGACATATCAAAACACTCAGAACAATGAGGGGAACTTCCTTACATGTAATTTGATGAGGTCACATGATGTCACGTGATTTCACATGAAAATAAAAAATTTGCACAACATGGACATGTGACATATCAAAACACTCAGCACAATGAGAGGAACTACTTAACGTGTACTCTGGTCACGTCACGTGACATCACGTGATGTGATGTGATGTGATGTCACGTGATGTCACGTGAAAATCAAAATTTAGCACAACACGGACATGTGACATTTCAAGACACTCAGCACGATGAGGGGAACTTGCGACGTGCAAGCACCATTCCCATTTTCTTTTGGAAATGTACGTTGTTATTATTATTATTATTATTATTATTATTATTATTATTATTATTATTTCTTATTAGCAAAATATCCTGATTGTGACAAAAAAATAAGTGTACCAGCCAAATCCATTTGGTAGAGAAGAGTGCGTTACAGGCTGTAGTGCTTGTTCGTGTTTAGTTGTGCCACTTTTTATAGACATAAATGCCCTTTCACTCCTCCTCCATGTCAGTTTGTTCAGAAAGAAAATCATGGCTGGGATCAGTAAGCGCTCAGCACAGCCAGATACTTTAACAGTCAGTTGAACAATATGAAAGAAACAACCAAAAAAAAAACATGCAGTGCTTTGAAGAACTTTACAACCAGAAAACCCAGAAGAAATGCCAGCACTTTTTTTGGAGAAAGGGATGAAGCAGAAAGTTTATATTTTAATTCTTAATATTCGTTTGTGACGTTCTTTTGTACCCTCAGGTCACCGGCGAGCTGGATGCGTGGAAGCAGGATCTGCTGCGGCAGGCGGCTGATTTTAACACGGAGGAGCTCACGCTGGCCGAGCAAAGACTCCACCGTCACACCGAACGCAAACTCGCCATGAACAACATGACCTATGAGGTGATCCAGCAGGGACAGGACCTGCACCAGTACATCATGGAGGTGCAGGCATCAGGTGAGACACACAGAAACTAATCTCAAAAAGCAGAAAGAACTTCAAACTACGCGTGTGTGTGTGTGTGTGTGTGTGTGTGTGTGTGTGTGTGTGTGTGTGTCCTCATCAGAGCTTAGTGTCATACAGTGATTTCACTGATTAAGCACTAACTACGATCAGCCAGGACTTTAATTAATGAAATCAAGCTCGTTAATCAATAATTGATTTGAACAGAAGCTTAAATCCAACACAGAATGAAGCGTCTCTCATCGAGGGGAACGATTTTCAGGATTACTGTTTTTTTAAAGCTTAAAAGCTAGTTTTTGATTTTAAAGCCAGTAGTCTAGATGCTCTGCTTTTTAATAAACCTGAATGGCGAGCTCAGAAAATATACTCTGTGTGTGTGTTTGTGTGTGTGCCTGTGTGTGTGTGTGTGTGTGTGTGTGTGTGTGTGTGTGTGTGTGTGTGTGTGTGTGTGTGTGTGTGTGTAACCTGACTCTGAATACACATAAATTTCCTCGTCTAAATATAGACGTCATTTGGACGACTCGTATTCGGTTTATCAGGAATGCGGATCAAGCGCAAGATTTAGAAGGAAGAGAGATTTAGAGCCATCACAGAGAAACTGGAAACACCAGATACTATAAAGGAGCTTATTAAATGTTGGTCCTCTATCCTGCATACTCATAAATGTTTCTGACAGCAGTGGGAGCAGAGATACCGTAGCGAGATGGAGAATGGTGCGCGGATGAGTGTGGGATTTAAAAGAGGATGAACGAGATGCTGTACGAGTGTCCGGTGTGGTTTCAGTGGCTCCTGTGGGTTTCTCCTACACGGAACACAACACGCCTCCTCCAAGGCTCTCGGAGAGTACGGGCTGTTTGACAAGCTCGTCAGAACGTTGAAAAGATGGAGCCCTGGTGGGAAAGGAATAAGAGCTGGACAAATAGAAAGAGAGAGAAAAGAAAAGAAAAAAGTCCAAGCAGGTAGGCGTGAGGACAAAGAGCGTCACGTACTGGTGAGTGGAAAAGAGAGAAAGAGAGAGAGAGAACTGGAGCGAGAGATCTTTTCCATATAATTCCACATACACCGTGTGTGCAGGGGTGGGGTTGCTATGGAAACACCCCTTACATTCCCTATACCAAGGTTGCCATGACAACAGGCCCCCTCGCCAGTCACCGCCGGGTTGCCGACAGACATGGCCCATCGTTTATGTCCAGGGTTTGCCGTGTGTGTAGCGCGGGTCCGTGAACATGCCACCCTGTCACACAACTATTATGTTCCCATGGGAACCACCTCCTGCTGCCCGGTGTGGAGTTGCCATGGAGACTGCATCACGCTGCCTGCAGGGAGTGAGTGTGGGGGTGAAAAGAGAGTGAAGGAGGGGTAAAATACCCTTTACTGCTCCAGCGGACTGAAACACGCAGACGCTTGTGCCGCCATGCATATGGTGTGTGTGTGCGTGTGTGTGCATGTGAGCGCATACAAATGTTTGTGCTTAAGTAAGAGAAAGGATGAGAGTGAAGAAAATGGTGTGCCCTGCATCGCTGGGTAGCTGGGTCACTCGGTGACTCTGCGCAAGCACTCACCTGGACGCTGTGTCCTCTGTCTCGGTCCTCACACACTTTTTAACAATTACACACAGAATTGAGAGCGGCCAGCCGAGACATCACGCCGCACTCATCTGATCTCACTAGTGCCTCCTGCTGGATGCCTCATTACTCACATCCCTGCTCCTCATTCCAACACAGACAAGGCTCTTAATTATCACAGGAGCTAATTATTACATGATAACGCACTAGGTCATTAGAAATTTTTATTTATTTATTTATTTGTTTGTTTGTTTATTTATTTATTTATTTATTTATGTTTATTATTATTTATCTCCAAATCCAATCAGACGTATTCAGCAAACTATAGAATTACTGGCAGCCTTAAAGAAATCTAAATATTCAATGTTGTTGGTTGACGAACGTCTACATGCCAGGATATAAACATACAAACAAAAGAAAGGTTTGTACCTAATATTTCATGATGCTTATTTGCTTGTACATTGATGCATTGTTTAAAAAAGTTTCCCACCCAAGTAGTAAATATTTGAAACACTCCTTTTAGACATCACACAACTAATAGAGAAAAGCAGCACTGAGCCACTTCCTCTCATGTCACCTTTGAACTCGAGAAAAGCTTCCTGAGAGCAAGATTGATGGCATTGTAAATACCGCTAAGTACTGGGATATTTTATCTCAAAAGCTACTTGTTATAAAGATAAGACTTGGCAGAGTTCGGCGGAAACCTGCAGTGTGAATTGAAGATGGAAGAGATCGTGCACAAACCTAGGAATGTAAAAATTTGGGAAATGAGTAGGAAATAATATGTTCCACATTGAGAAGTGTCCAGGATTCTTGGCTTTGGTCTCTAACCTCAAACCAAGAGGCCTGTTCTCATCACTACACTATTAGAGGGGTGCCAATAATTTTGCACCGTTGTGGCTTAATGGGAAATTGTGCTCCTTTTACAGGGAATAAATGTACTAAAATGGTGAGAATGAGATTTTTTTTTTTTTAATTAAAACTGTATCGTGTTCTGATAAATATCAAAAATCTGATAAAAGCATTCATTTTTTTTGGAGGGTGCCAATAGTTTTGGAATTCAGTAAATTCTGGGCTGCAAGGTCTCTCTCTTTTTCTCTCACTCTCTCACTCTCTCTCTTTTTCTCTCACTCTCTCTCTATCTTTCTCTCTCTCTCTCTCTCTCTCTCTCTCTCTCTCTCTCTCTCTCTCTCTCTCTCTCTCTCTCTCTCTCTCTCTCTCTGTGGTGTAGGTATGGAGCTCAGTGGAGAGAAGGACGTGGATCTGGCTGCACAGGTCCAGGAGCTGCTGGAGTTTCTACATGAGAAACAACACGAGCTGGAGCTGAGTGCTGAACACACACACAAGCGCCTCGAGCAGTGTTTACAGCTTCGCCACCTACAGGCTGAAGTCAAACAGGTGTGTGTGTGTGTGTGTGTGTGTGTGTGTGTGTGTGTGTGTGTGTGTGTGTGTGTGTGTGTGTGTGTGCGTGTTTGTAATGAGGATTGGGCAATGTGGTACATGAACATGCTTACACAAACACACACACACACACACACACACACACACACACATACACACCTGGCATTTTTTGCTGATTGCTTCGTTTCCATTGTCATGTCAGCAAAACCGGAAAAACCCAGTGCCTTGAAGCTCGATGCTTTCAGAGTCTTTTAAGTGATGCCGTTACCTCTAAGTGTGAATGCCAGTTGATAGTGTCTCTCTCTTTCTCCCTCTCTCTCTCTCTCTCTCTCTCTCTCTCTCTCTCTCTCTCTCACACACACACACTCTTCCTCAGAGAAGTGAATCATTTCAGCATAATGATTCTTTCCATGGCCTTGAGCAGCACACAGAACGACTCAGTACTCGGTAGCAGGATTAAGTCGGCCAAACAGTCATAACACCAGTGCGCTGCTATATTCTCTATTCTGATTGGTCAAAATGTGCTTCTCAGCAGCTCCAACAAGAGTTTTACATGCAAGTCACAGGTTTATTTACTAACTATTTACTACACACGTGTGTGTGTTTTGATGCATCCAGGTTTTGGGTTGGATTCGTAATGGCGAGTCCATGCTCACAGCGAGTACGGTGAACGCCGGGTCTCTGTCTGAAGCAGAGCAACTGCAGAGAGAGCACGAGCAGTTCCAGCTCGCCATTGAGGTAATGACATCTTGATATTAAAACTAAGGTCTACTGTTCTATACTTCTTTCTTTTTTTATTTTATTTGGTTCTGTGTATCCTCTGTGTATGCTCCTGTATATTCTTCTTCCCACAATAGAATGTCGGATGCATTTTCTCCGACTAATAATAATAATAATTATAATAATAATAATAAAAATAATAATAATAATAATAATAATAATAATAATAATAATAATAATTGGGGGCACGGTGGCTTAGTGGTTAGAATGTTCGCCTCACACCTCCAGGGTTAGGGGTTCGATTCCCACCTCCACCTTGAGTGTGTGGAGTTTGCATGTTCTCCCCGTGCCTCGGGGGTTTCCTCCAGGTACTCCGGTTTCCTTCCCCGGTCCAAAGACATGCATGGTAGGTTGATTGGCATCTCTGGAAAATTGTCCGTAGTGTGTGAGTGTGTGAGTGAATGAGAGTGTGTGTGCCCTGTGATGGGTTGGCACTCCGTCCAGGGTGTATCCTGCCTCGATGCCCGATGACACCTGAGATAGGCACAGGCTCCCCGTGACCCGAGAAGTTCAGATAAAGCGGTAGAAAATGAATGAATGAATGAGTAATAATAATAATAATAAGTTTCCTTGCTATTGTACAATTTTACAATGACAGACTGCAGCTTTAATTTGCAATGATGTCTTTGATGAACCCACTGGAGCAGCCCTAATAGTCTGAGAAATCTGCACATTATAATAAATCACGCATATTTTAGTTTATTGTTTCTTATAAAAGCCTGGAAGTGCGTTTGTTTCCTAAAGTGCCATCTGAAAGCAAGAAACTTTCAAGTGCACCCTTCACTTTTTACCACTTGTTTCAGCAGCCAGTAAATATGCGAGATGAGTTTAATTCAGCAAATTGCTTCCTATAATTCACAACTAATGACAACTGGTTTAAACCGGATCTTGCGAGCGAGCTTAAGAGCAGCTCTGATTGTACGCCAAAGCGTTTTCTTCTGCCAGACACTCCAGAGGCAATCAAGTTTAAACCACTGCAGTGCTGCAGCTCTCTTGTTTTTTCTTAATGAAAATACTTTTCTTCTTCGGTATGTTCGTAAAAAAAAAAAACCTCTGGGATAGAAAGCAGACTTTTGTTTCCATGCTAGTTATATGATGCTGATGCTAAAGAAGGGATAAATAACTAGCAAAAGGAAGGCGTTAGGGTTGTTTGTAGTAGTGGTGGTGGTGGTGGTGGTGATGGTGGTGGTGTTGGTGATGTTAAAGAATGGAGATTAATTGAGAATTAGGAACATGTTCACTATGCTAGCTATATGACTATGATGTTAGCTGTGTTAGCCCTGTAATTAGCACAAGAGCAAATATTTGATAGACGGAATATAAGAGTCAAAAGAGTCAAATCCTAATATTTATTTTTTTTACGGATAGAATCTTCAGAAATAAGAGTCTTATTTCTTTCTAAGAGAAAGAAAGAAAGAAAGAAAGAATATTTGACTTACTTGAAGGAAAACTTTTTAGTGGAGAATGTTTATGGAGTGGAGTTTTTTTTTTTTTTTAGAGAAGTCATCATTCACAAATAAATCCCAGAAACAAATCAAGGATTCTGGCAGGAATATTTTTTATGACTAAAAGGTCTTGTTGTTATTTACACTGCAGTTTCCCCTGCACCTCATTTGGCTTGAAACTGCAGTTGAAGGTGATAAAAGACTTATAAAGTGCTTATTTAAATGCCCCTAAGCCAGACTCCACTCTGATATAACGGCTCTGCTCGATAAGTGTGAGTAGGTCTAAAAGAACGTGTGAGGGATAAGAAGCTAAACTTAACTCTTTGTGCCTCCAGTCTCTTCTCCATGCAGATTCCCTGCAGAGGACACATCAGAGCGCTCTCCAGCTGCAGCAGAGAGCTGAGATGATGCTGCAGGCCGGTCATTACGACCCGGACGCCGTCCGAGCCTGCGCCGAGACCGTGGCGCTGCACTGGCAGACCCTCATGCTGAAAATGGAGGATCGGCTCAAGCTGGTCAACGCCTCTGTGGCCTTCTATAAGACCTCCGAGCAGGTGCGATGTGAAGGACTGTGGAGGAGTGTGTGTGTGTGTGTGTGTGTGTGTGTGTCGAAGGGGTGAACAGTGAACAAACAATACTGAAGAAAGATTCAACATAATTATTGAGAAATGTAGAAGTTACCTGAACTGAATTAATGTTAGTTTAAGTTTGATTGTTAAATGTTCTCTTACACTACTTTATGTGTGTGTGTGTGTGTGTGTGTGTGTGTGTGTGTGTGTGTGTGTGTGTGTGTGTGACCCACTCAGGTGTGTAATGTGTTGGAGAGTCTGGAGCAGGAATACAGGAGGGAGGAGGACTGGTGTGGAGCGCACGACAAACTGGGCTCTACGTCAGACACAGACCACGTGGCTCCACTCATCAGCAAGCACCTGGAACAAAAAGAGGCCTTTCTCAAGGTTAAACACACACATGCACACACACACACACACACACACACACACACACACACACACACACACACACACACACACACACACACACATTACTCATGTGTTTATTCACATTCACATACACATACTGCACACGAACACACTTCTCATGTGCCTATACACCTGCCTCTGCTTGGCTGAGAGCCTAAAACACGTCTGCGCTTTACAATCCACACAAATGCTTCTGTAAAATTACTTTTAATTGTGCACCAGAGTGTTTCTCCCATCCAAAAGGTTTGAAAGCATATACTGTAGAAATGTGTAAAAAAAAAAAAACAAGTCTGTCCAGACATCCAAGATAAAGAATTCGTCATTTTTATTAGATATTGTTTTTAAAAAGCATAAGTTAGGATGCGATATGCACTAGAGGCCAGGGCAGATCCGAAACATCACTGTCTGTCACGTTTCCATAGCGACCTGTAAGACGTGTCAGCTATTTCGGGACGAGTTATTCTGGGACGAACTATTCAGAGACGCCTTCGTGTAATGGGGAAAAACTCCCAAGCAATTTACAAGATTGAAGACACAAAGGAAAACGTTTGAGTTATTTGAGTTTTTAAAATCTAGTGTTTGTGGTTTAATAGTTTGTTATTCTTAGTGGTTTATTTTATTATTTGTGATGTATTTACTTTTTTGGTGTAACTTCCTTTTTTTTTGTTTATTTCTTTTTGAATTGACTTTTTTTTTCTGCTCCGTTTTCCTGTACTCGGGGCAACACTAGCCAATCACAGACGTCTGTATGAGGAGGAGGGCAAACAGTCTGTCTGTCTGGAGGAAAGCAAGTGTTTACCCCACCCTCTTCTGTTGTATAAGGGAGAATTAGCGAGTTTTTCCCGTATCGATCGCTGTAATGCCGTGTTGGCCGGGGTGTCTAAAGCTACCTCAAACAAATTGCAAGTTCTAACTAGAACAAAGTTAAGAGTTCATATTTCTCACATTTTGGAGTCCTTGCACTGGCTCCCCGTTAGGTTTAGAGTTGGTTTTAAGATTTTGATGCTTACCTACAAGGCCTTACACGTGTTAGCTCCTCAATATCTGTCTGAGATTTAATTCCTTATATTCCATCTCGCGACCTTCGTTCTTCTGAAACCGGTCTTTTAACTGTTCCCTCAACTCGTTTACGATCGATGGGAGACAGGGTTTTCTCTTCTCTAGCTCCAAAACTGAGATAAGGCAAGCAAAATCTCTTGGCATTTTTAAATATCAGCTTGAAACTATTTTTTTTTAGGGTAGCTTTTAATTGACTAATAGTAATTTTACATTGTTCTTATTATATAGTCTATTTTTTTGCTTTAATTTTAATCTTTATATTATGTGGTGGGACACGGTGGCTTAGTGGTTAGCACGTTCGCCTCACACCTCCAGGGTTGGGGGTTCGATTCCCACCTCCTCCTTGTGTGTGTGGAGTTTGCATGTTCTCCCCGTGCCTCGGGGGTTTCCTCCGGGTACTCCGGTTTCCTCCCCCGGTCCAAAGACATGCATGGTAGGTTGATTGGCATCTCTGGAAAATTGTCCGTAGTGTGTGAGTGTGTGAGTGAATGAGAGTGTGTGTGTGCCCTGTGATTGGTCGGCACTCCGTCCAGGGTGTATCCTGCCTCGATGCCGATGACACCTGAGAGAGGCACAGGCTCCCCGTGACCCGAGAAGTTCAGATAAGCGGTAGAAAATGAATGAATGAATGAATGAATGAATGAATGAATGAATGAATGAATGAATATTACATGGTGTATTTTTGTTGTTTTATTTGCTTTTTTAAAGCACTTTGAGATGTACTTTTAAATGCGCTATAGAAAATTTATTATTATTATTATTATTTATTATTATTATTATTATTATTATTATTATTATTATTATTATTACATGTGAATAAAGCCATGTGGGTTAAATGTAGAAAAGCAGCACTCCAGGATCTCAGACTCTATAGCTATCAGACAGTTGTGTATTTATCGTTTTTTGCGTTCAGGCCTGCACTCTAGCCCGCCGGAACGCAGAGGTCTTTCTGAAGTACATCCACCGCAATAACGTGAGCATGTCAGGGGTCACCAGCCACAACCGAGCACCTGAGACACAGGTCAAAGGTCGGTCATCAAAGCTCGGCTGAAATATCAAACAGCCTGGTGCACGTTTCCTTTAAACACACATGATTCTATACAGTATTTGTACGAGTTTCTGTGTGTTATATAACCTGTGTGTGTGTTGCGATAGCCATCCTGAGCGAGCTGCTCCAGAGAGAGAATCGAGTCCTGCATTTCTGGACGCAGAAGAAGAAGCGCTTAGACCAGTGTCAGCAGTATGTGCTGTTTGAACGTCATGTCAAGCAGGTGAAGAGGAGATTTATGATTTAAAGGACACTCGGAGTGTTAAGTGTGGTTTAAATATCATCGTATTATATTTTATTATACTAAAGAAGCCATTGACGGTGGTCTCGCTAACAGACAGCTACACGCAGACACACCTTCAGTTTTCCTGTAGCTCTTCTGAGTCTTTAAATATATTCAAATAAATAATATTTAAATATCAATAACCATTTCAACTCAGAAACAGATTCACTTTAAAATTCACTTGGTATAAAAATCTTGGGGTTGTGTTATTGTAGGAAACTAATCATATCTGGGATGTGAAATGAACTTGAGTTACACTTACAGTCTTTGGTTGAATTTTTCCGTAACAAAACATCCCGAAGTATTTCATCCTTCGGATCGGATGTCAATATGAGAATATGTATTTTTAACGATTAAAGGACTAGGTATTAAATTAAGATGAAAATAGAATTTCGTCTCACTTCTCTCTTTTCCACGCTCAGGCGTTGGACTGGCTGCAGGAGACAGGTGAGCAGTATTTATCCACACACACATCTCCAGGTGAAACCACAGAGAAAACTCAGGGACTGCTCAAAGATTATGAGGAATTTCGTGTCTCTGCAAAGGTACGTTGAGATTTAAAATGTTCTGCTCTTTGATAGAAAACCTTGTGTTTCTACCTGATTACGTATCAAATTTAAGAAAGAAAATGGTTTAAATCAGCAACGTTTTTTGTTTATTTTGTGCTTTCTAAGCTAAGGCTTTCCAAACCTTAAAGGTGGGGTCTCCGTTGTTTGAAAGCCAATGTTGACATATAAAATCACCAAAACAAACACGCCCCTAACCCAAACGGGTCCCACCCCTGTATGATAGCTCCGCCCACACATACATACGTAACCCAGGCGACTAACGGAAAGAAACGTGTCTTTATCATAGCTGAAGGGAAGAACAATACGATTGTAGATAAACAAACAAGCAAAAATGCCACACAAACATAATCATGTAAAGGACAAAGGCATATATTAGTTCTGTGTAACAAAGCAAACCAACGTTACTCACCTATCGAGAAGGAAAAAAGCGCCTCGGCGTCTTAAGTAAAGTCGGCCACATGTTCACAGTTCGGAGTTTCCCGAGTCGATAACTCCTGAGCTAAACGCTGTTACTACACAAAACGCGGTTGTAGCTGCCTCTCTACATTACTACGATAGAAAAGAGGTGTTATTTGTGTAGTAACAGCGTTTAGTTCAGGAGTTATTGACTCGGGAAACTCCAACCTGTGAATATGTGGCCAACTTCCTGCTCCTTCAGTTCTCTCCAGCACTGGAAAGCTGATCCTATATTAACACGTCCTACTTCTTGCCCAGAACACTCTCTCCGCCTATATTGACAAGCCCCGCCCCTTTCTGCTCATTGGCTACACTTTGTTTTGATTTTTGTTTTGTTTGTCGTCCCGACTCAGGTTTCTGAAGCATTTCTCAGACAACAGAGACCCTACCTTTAAATGTCTGCTCATAGAATGGATTTTCTTCCATCCAATTTTTAAATAGCAAACAAGCTAAAATGAGGTTTTATGATTTTTCTAGTGTAAGTCCTTTTTTAATTAGTGCTCTAAGTTCAGTCTAATGTCCCCTCCAGCAAACCCAGGAGAAGGTGAAGCTGTTGATCCAGCTTGCTGGCAGTCTGGTGGAGAAAGGGCACGTCCATGTGGCCGAGCTGAAGCGCTGGGTGTCCACCATGGACAGGCGCTACCGGGACTTCTCTCAGCGCATGGGCCAGTACCGCTCTAGTCTGGACCGAGCACTGGGGCTGTGCTCAGAGGTGAGGAACTTGTCCTGGATGAAGGAATAGTTTCAGATTTGAGTGTTTATTGTGAACAGCAAAAGCCAATGTTGGGTCATAGTCATTTTAAGGGGTAAGATGAATTCATGTGATTAAAATAATTTTGGCCCTTGGGGGCCAATGATGGCCTAATAGAACAAATTATATTAAAAATGCAATATCTATTAATTCCTTGAACCCTTAAATCCTCCTTTTCTTTTTACACACCTTCAGATTTTCCTTTACTTTCGATTCGTCCCTTTCATATCGGTTCTATTACAGTTCTAAGATTCAGATTTTTAACAGCAGTCTATCGCAGCACAATGTGTTGTCTCTGACAGGACTACAAAGATCTGGAGTTGGACATTATCCCCGCCAGCCTGACCCACACCGACCCGGAGGTCAACCTCAACGACCCCAACCACGAAGTCAACGAGGAGAAGAAAAAATCAGCCAGGAAGAAAGAGTGAGGCAGCCGAAAGAGCAAGACCATCAAATGCAGTCGTTCAGTTTTTTCTTCCTTTTTCCGAATCAGTTCCAGACAGTGTGTGCTCTCAGTCAGTTTTTTTTTTTTTTTTTTTTTTAATCAGACAATTCTTGGCAGCTAGTTCCTGGAGGAAAATCTTTCTGTGATCAATATGTCAAAGTACAGAGTAAGTTTTTTTTCCAGTGAAACTCAGTAAAACCTTCTCTCTGCTGCAGGTACATCATGGCCGAGCTGCTTCAGACCGAGAGAGCGTACGTCAGAGATCTACAGGAGTGTCTCGAGGTGGGTTTAACTCTGCCAGCAGCTCCGTTTAATAACGAATTGCCTGATTCTCGATTCTGATTGGTCAGACGATGTCGATTCGTTATTTTAAAATGAACGGCTGAGTTTCCATAGCAACCGCCGATTCACAGGGACTGATGTGCAGGTCCGCTTCATAAATAGAGTTTCTTTATAAGGAGACACTGTCCATGTTTGGGACAAATCGCCAGTGTCAGCACTTTCTTTAAGAATGGCTGTTTATCAGAATCAGAATCATCACCGCTGTAATAGAAATGATAACAGGAAGTATTATAGCGAGGACTTTCTTCAGCATCTGATGATCTGTGGTTCTTTAGTGTTCGTGTTGTCTGTGATCGCTGTCTACATCGAGTCACATCGCAAACCCTGAGGCATCCAGAGATCTACCAGCTACACTTAGATGCTGCTAATCTAAAAAGATGTGAACTCCATGTGATCCTTTGCATCTATACAACATTTATCAGACTGTATATTTATAATCACACCCTCCAGTGTCACCCATATGAGGATGAGGTTCCCCTTGAGCCTGGTTCCTCTCGAGGTTTCTTCCTTACCATCTAAGGGAGTTTTTCCTTGCCACTGCTGCCTGAGTCACCTCAGACTTACTCATTGGGGATAAATACATACACATTGTGAACTAAATCTATCTCATATTAATCTTGAATTTTGTATTCTATTAATCTTTATATTATTCTTATAATATTCTTCTGTTCTATGTTTATGTCCTGTAAAGCTGCTTTGAGACAATGTCAATTGTAAAAAGCGCCATACAAATAAACTTGAATTGAATTGAATTGAACATCACAAAAACCGATTGTTTTCCTCTAACAGCATGCCACTGACATCATTTCAAGAAGATTTTAGTGCTTTGGTTTCAATCACTTGTACAAACTGACGTCTTGTGCCGTTCCAGACGTTCCTGTGGGAGATGACCAGCGGCATGGACGAGATCCCGCAGGGAATCGCCAACAAGGAACACGTCATCTTCGGGAACATTCAGGAGATCTTCGATTTCCATAACAAGTATATCTTCTATCTAAAGATATTTTTATACAAGTATATTACTCTACATTCAATATTACTGTTTTTTTATCATTCTTATTTGATTTTAATTTAAATATCTTATGAAAACGAAGGACAATATTGACTTCTGTCGTTTGTAGCATTTTTCTAAAAGAGCTGGAGAATTACGAGCAGCTTCCTGAAGACGTTGGTCATTGTTTTGTTACTTGGGTAAGAGCTCATGTTACTAATGATGTCCTGTGGGGTTTGTCCCCTAAAATCCAGCCATTTATTTGTTAACAAATAAACAAACAAATAAACAAATCAATAGATAAATAAATAGATAGATAGATAGATAGATAGATAGATAGATAGATAGATAGATAGACAGACAGACAGACAGACAGACAGAAAAAAAAGAAAAAAAAAGAGTATGATTTGTTTTTTGTTTATTAAAAAGAAAGTGTTAGTGAAATAAAATACCTGGGGATTTCTGTACAGTAATTATTTTAATTCAGTCTTTGTTTATTGTTTTATAACAGCAATATTTATTTTACTGTAAAATTAACATCATTTCATACCTGAAAATGACAGTTAGTTATTCTATCTTTTCTGTTGTTTTTTCTTTCTTTCTTCAGGCTGATAAGTTCCACATGTATGTGACATACTGCAAAAACAAGCCAGACTCCAGCCAGCTGATTCAGGGGCAAGCTGGACGCTTCTTCGACGTGAGTTTCCTTTTTTCGTGTTCATTGAAAAAAGTTTGGCTAAATGTTGTGAGGACGAAGAGCACCGAGACGTGCAGATGGCAGCAGAGAGCTTCCTGAGATCCTCACTGCTCGTTCATCTTCATCTTAGACCAAGTCGTAACTTTAACATTTGTACTTACACCTCTGAGTGTAAATAGGGTCATTACATAAACACTAGTAATGTCATTCATTAATAATTATCATAATTATCATTATTATTTAAATTATTATTATAAATATATATATTTTTTAATTATTGCTAACAATAGTTATGGACAAATTGTTGCAGAAAACGCATTCTGCTTTATAAAACAGTAATAAAGCGTTGTTACCTGTACTTTAAAATCAAATAGTGTAAGCGAGAAAAGTAGGTTTTTTTTTATTATTTTGTTTATTATGTAATAAATATATTTATAATTTATACTTATAATACTTTGAGTACATCATTTTGCTTGTTTTCTGTCTATTTCATTTGTATTTATTTATTTATTTGTTTGTTTGTTTGTTTGTTTGTTTGTTTGTTTGTTTGTTTATTCATTAATTAATTCATTCATTCATTCAATCATTCATGCATTTATTTATTTATTTGTTTGTTTGTTTGTTTATTTATTTTCCTTTGAAAATAAACATTATATTAAAGCACTATATTATAGCACTGGTGTGTGCGTGTGTGTGTGTGTGTGTGTGTGTGTGTGTGTGTGTGTGTGTGTGTGTGTGTGTGTGTGTGTGTGTGTGTGTGTGTATGTGTGTGATATGGCTTTTAGGAGATCCAGAAAAGACATGGCCTGGCCAACTCCATCTCCTCCTACCTCATCAAACCTGTGCAGAGAATCACCAAGTATCAGCTGCTGCTTAAGGTACAGAGAGAAACTTCAACAATACTGTCAACAAAGGAGCTGTGATCAGAAGAGTGTGTTTTAAAGGTGTGTGTGTGTGTGTGTGTGTGTGTGTGTGTGTGTGTGTGTGTGTGGGTGTGAACAGGAGTTGTTGACTTGTTGTGAAGAGGGTAAAGGGGAGATCAAGGAAGGGTTGGAGGTGATGTTGAGCGTGCCGAAACGAGCCAATGACGCCATGCACGTGAGCATGCTGGAGGGTAAGAGCTCACAGTTTTCTACATTTTATTAACGCTTTTATTTCCATCTGATGTTTAGTATGACTCATGTATCATTGTATGTTCTTTGTGTCTGATTTTCAGTCTGATATCATTTACAATTTCACTGATTCACGCTCTGATGTTGTCCTTCTGGTTTCTAGGTTTTGATGAGAACCTGGCGGTTCAGGGTGAGCTGATCCTCCAGGACACGTTCCAGGTTTGGGACCCCAAATCTCTCATCCGCAAAGGAAGAGATCGTCACCTTTTCCTCTTCGAGATCTCTCTGGTGTTCAGTAAAGAGATGAAGGACTCGTCCGGACGCACCAAATACGTCTATAAGAGCAAGTTGCTGGTAGGTTGTAGAGAGAATCAGATATTTGACTTTATTTAAATATTCCACCCATTTTCCTCCATTTCCTTATAAACACATCCTTCTTTAACTTAATCTGACCTTTTCTATCATATAGATATTTGCATATGATTTTTTTGTTTAATTGATCATAATCTGAAAGCGTGTTTTTCCCCATTGATTTATATTATTAAAAATCACTTTCCCATTAATGTTAATGCTCTAATTAACAGACATCAGAGTTGGGAGTGACGGAGCACATCGAGGGAGACCCGTGTAAATTTGCCTTGTGGGCCGGACGAACCCCGACATCAGACAGCAAAACCATCCTGAAGGTAAAGTTTGTGCTTAAACCTGGATTTTGTTTGTGATTAGCTGTGGAACTCTGGTGCCTGTGTGTTTTTGATGTACTGTAGTGCGCTCTCCTTTCTGTTGGACGTCCTCTCGCACTCTTTTCCTGCAGGCGTCCAGTATGGAGGTGAAGCAGGAGTGGATCCGGAATATCCGAGAGGTGATCCAGGAGAGGACGGTGCACCTCAAGGGGGCGCTAAAGGAGCCCATCCACCTTCCCAAAACTCCATCCAGACAGCGCAGCATCAGCAAGAGGTCCTCAATACGAGGCTTTTATTTTTAATAATTTAATTATTTTTAATAATTTTATTTTTATTTTATTTCCTCTCCCTTCTTTTCTCCTAACTTCTATTTTATCTCATTGTTGTGTAATTAATGAATAACTCTTTATGGTGGTTATATAGAAATAATTGTACGGGAAAAATAAAACTCTGGACCTCATTGGAAATCTGTCATGTGACTGTTGTTTTTTTTTTTGTTTTTTTTTTGTAGTGATGTTTATCATGTTTGTATTTTACATACCACTATTCAGGGAAACCACCGAAGACGCAGACAGTCAGGGTGACGCCAGCAGCCAGCCAGACACGATCTCCATCGCATCCCGTACCTCCCAAAACACAGTGGACAGTGACAAGGTAGGACTACAGCTGTCCCAAAGGGGAGACAATTCTTTGTGACAAGAAACAAGTTCTTCACAGTTAAATGATTCTGGCTTGTGTGGGAGCTCAGAATAATCAAGACCGACTGAAATGTTTTCCAGTGAGGTTCAAATATAATAAGCAGTGATTGCATAAGTTTTTACACCCTGTTGCTGTGAGTACTGCAATACCCATAAATTAGTTCCTCTGTCGCTGGGTTTATGAGCCTGAGTATTTTTTACCCAAACAGAAATACAGAGGCACAAACATTTTTTAACAACACAGACTCAAAATTTGTAAAATCTCAGGCTGTATGTTTGACAAACCCTGCTTTCGACAGTTCAAATCAAATCAAAATCAGATCAAATTTTATTTGTCACATACACATACAGTACATACAGGGTACGATATGCAGTGAAATGCTTTATGCAACTGTCCGGTATAAGAATAAAGAATATTAAAAAAAGTGTAAAAAAGCAAAAAATAAAATGAGAATAAAATAATAAGAAAGTATAAACTATATAAGAAAAACTATATAAGAAAACTATATAAAAATATGAAATATATGGAGAATATGAAGAAATAATGTATATACATATACATAAATATACATATACATAAATGTGTATGGTTATTAAAGATTGTCCTTAAAGTGACCAGGTGCAGTATGGTGTGTAAATAGTGTATAATGTGGCACTGTGCTGTGCAAATCCAGAGTTAAAGTGTCCTTAGAATGTCCAGGTGAAGTATGGTGTGTAAATAGTGTATGGAGTGTATAAATCAGCTACGCTAATTATTATTATTAGTCCCTGACTTTGGCGTTCAGAGCTGGGATTCCTCTTGTGATGATTTGCCCAGTAATGTAAGTACAGTTAGATTGACGGTGATGGAAATTAGCTGATTTTTAAAATAGTAAATCATGAATCAAACATGGCTTCGAGTCGTAGGTTTACCGCTGGTCAGCCGTGTCGATAGTTTAGCTCGATTGGTCCCAACATCACACAGGGTACGAGATTCGGACTCGTTAAGACTCTTCTCTCTCAGATGGAATGATCTTCTGAATGTATACATGTCTAAACAGCCGAGTCTTCAAAGTTCCTGAAAAACTTCCAAATGCCGTAAATGTAGACAGAAAAGAATGGGCTGTGTATATACTCTGATTACACAAGAAGTAAGATCATTACCATTTTTTATGATATAATTAGAGCTTTAATGTTAATATTTTTATTTAGGGCTTTCTGATGAGTTTAGGGACAAAGGCTGGTGTCTGAGTATGCAGCATTAAGCAGGTCGTCAGTGATGCGTGTAGACCGGGAGAGGAAGTGTGTACATGTAGCCGTGTGTGGAAAAAATTATCCTCTCGCATCATGGTACAGTGTGTCAATGGACCTGTGTATGTGTGTGTGTGTGTGTGTGTGTGGTTTGGCAGCATGGACGATGTTAGGGTGTGTCTATAATCCACACATTTAAGTAATACAGTTTTCTCCTGGTGAAGTCTTATATGTTTTTCACGAAGACACTCGGCTTTCTTTTCTCTTATTGGCCGTATGGTATTAAGATAGCACACAAACATATCTCTTTTTATCCTAATATATATTTAGTGGTTTATCTAACTGGGATTTTGGGCACCATTGTGCATGTTTGTCACCAGCATTGTAAAAAAAAAAAAAAAAATGTTATTTTTACATACAGCATGAATCACAGTTTGGCTTTCAGTTTTCCTCACATCTTTTTGTTTTTTGCTTAATCCCACTCAATCCCAGTGACTCAGCCCTGTTTCTTCACAGTGTTCTACTGTGGAGAAGCTCTGACTGATCTGTAAGAAACATGATGCGGTTTCATTCTGCTAAAAGTGTCTGTACGTGAAAGTGAATAAAAGAAGCTCTATGTTAGTTAAATATTCCGTCACTAATTATTCGGCGGTTGAAGTGTAATAAAAATACCAAGTGATGCTAGTGAGCCAGCCAGAATGAGTAAGAGAAACCTGTCCAGTGTGCCGTAAGAGAAACAAGTCCGTTGTGACAAATATATTGATTGTATGAACAGACTTTAGCAACTGACCTGCACTTGATACAACTCACATTCTTCCCACCGACTAACACTTAATCATCTGTTCTTAACAACCAATTATTAATTATCATTGTTTACAACCAATCCCTGATTGTCATTGTTCCAAACAACCAATCCCTGATCCTCAGTGTCCTTGACTACCAATCACTGATCATTATTGTTCCAGACAACCAATCCCTGACCACCATTGTTTCCAACAACCAATCCCTGACCATTGTTGGTCTTGACAACCAATCCCTGATCATCATTGTTCTCGATAACCAATCCCTGATCATCATTGTCCTTGACAACCAATCCCTAATCATTGTGGTTCCAAACAACCAATCCCTGATCCTCATTGTCCTCTACTACCAATCCCTGATCATCGTTGGTCCCGACAACAATGCCTGGGTACTGTAGTTCTCGACAACCAATCCCTGATCATTGTCGTTCTTGACAAACAATCCCTGATTATTGTCGTTCCCAACAACCAATCCCTGATTACCATCGTTGTTCCAAACAACCAATCCCTGTTCACCATCGTTCCCAACAACCAATCCCTGTTCACCATCGTTCCCTACAACCAATCCCTGTTCACCATCGTTCCCAACAACCAATCCCTGATTACCATCGTTGTTCCAATCAACCAATCCCTGATCACCATCGTTCTCAACAACCAATCCCTGTTCACCATCGTTCCCAACAACCAATCCCTGATCACCATCGTTCCTAATACCCAATCCCTGATCACCATCGTTCCTAACAACCAATCCCTGTTCACCATCGTTCCCTACAACCAATCCCTGTTCACCATCGTTCCCAACAACCAATCCCTGATTACCATCGTTGTTCCAAACAACCAATCCCTGATCACCATCGTTCTCAACAACCAATCCCTGTTCACCATCGTTCCCAACAACCAATCCCTGATCACCATCGTTCCTAATACCCAATCCCTGATCACCATCGTTCCTAACAACCAATCCCTGTTCACCATCGTTCCTAACAACCAATCCCTGTTCACCATCGTTCCTAACAACCAATCCCTGATCATCGTTGTTTGTTCCAATTTCACACTTCTTTCTTTTTGGCTGTAAACTTCATTGCTGTTGATATTTACAGCAGCTACAGCCTCTGACTGTTCTTAACATAAATATTTAAAAAATTGTTAAACATCTAAACATTTTCTTTCTCTAACTTTTCTATAAGTTAAAATCGAAATCTTCTATTCTGTACGATTCTGTTCTTTCAGACGATCTTCCTTCTTCACGTCCTGTGTTTCGATATGCAAATGACTGTGTAATGAATATGCAAATTAGTTGTGTTGCAATCCACATTCCAACATTTTCCTGCTATTACTGTGGGTCTCTTTCAGTCCTTGTCCTTTCTGTTTGTCCTGTTTTTCAACCTGACTTACAGAAATGCTTAGTATCCTCTTGAGCACATTGTATATGACATTATAGCTTTGGGGTTTTGCTGCATGTGTAGGCGGTGCATCAGAGACCACAATGCAGCGCTAGGAAGAAAAAAAGACATGACAATGACATAAAAATAACATATTTTTCCAGACATTTGGCTAAGAGTTTTGTTGGACAGCAGTGTGAGTGTGAATTTCTGTGCTGCACAGCTCACACATTCAAAAACAAGAAACAGCCCAAACAGGAAGCGACATAATTTCAGGTTGGTAGGCCGAGTTTATTTTATACCGACGTCGGATCATCCGCAGTGACGACAGTAAGAGCAGCTACGTTGCTCTAGGTATTTAGGCTGTAAGTCACAAGTTAACACTGCTGTCATTTCTATCCTAATTCAGATGTAACGAAATAACTGAAGAAAAGATTTCAACCTCTAAACACCAGATTCATCCTGAAGCATATTTTCAGTAACTACTATAAATGAATATTATGAATTATTTAGTACTTCCCATAAAACTAAGCAGAAATAGTCTGGAAAAAAGTCTAGACTTGCCAAAGATACCTGAGAGTTTAATGGCAAGACAAAAAAACACATTGCAACGAGAAAGCCTGAAATATTACGGAAAAATGACATAGGATATGCAACCAATCAGTGTTGTGCATTCTGCTTTTAGCTCCGCCCACAAGTACTACAGAATTAAAGATGTTTTTTCTTCATTTCTGAATATATTTATGTCAGGGTAACTGTTATGGTTATGAACTGTAGTGTGTGTGTGTGTGTGTGTGTGTGTGTGTGTGTGTGTGTGTGTGTGTGTGTGTGTGTGTGTGTGTGTGTGTGTGGAGCTGAATCCACATACTGTTATTGCCCAATCACACCAAACACACCCACATATGCTGTATAACCTCAGGCTCTCTGCATGTAATCAAGCAACATCTCTCTCTCTCTCTCTCTCTCTCTCTCTCTCTCTCTCTCTCTCTCTCTCACACACACACACACACACACACACACTCTCTCTTTCTCTATCACTCTCTCTTTCTCTCTCTCTCACTCTCTCTCTCTCTCTCTCCCTCTTCACGCAATTTTAGATTTCAGTCAGTCCTTTAGTCGTGGAAAGTAAAACCAGCTCATTATCATTCACAGAAAAGTTAGGGTAAAGGGGCGTGGCTAGACTTTTTAGCCTAGACAGACAGCCAATCAGAGTCTGGGATTTTTTGCGGGTATTGGGACCGCAGTTTAAGGCTGGGTAGTTAGATGAGAGACACTGACAGCGTCATGCCAAAGTGGAGAAGCTTTACACAACCCAAGGGAGTGAAACCTGTGAGTAACTTTTTTATTTCTTTATAAACAAATCACCTTAATTATAAAATTATCTTTACACTAAATAATCAGTTAACTTGACAGCAGGTTTTGTGATTTGTGATGATGGTAGAAATGCCTAGAGCTCTGAATCATTTCTTTATTCTAGAAGGACAGGTTCTGAAGGAGAGATTGCATCAATACGGGAATGTTTTGTAAATTGAAGTGAGAAGTGTATTAGGATTAGGTTAAAAAAAAAAAAGCTAGCATGGCTTCTGTGTGTTTTTAGGGAGGAGACCTTATTTTCATCTGTGTGTGTGTGTGTGTGTGTGTGTGTGTGTGTGTGTGTGTGTGTGTGTGTGTGTGTGTGTGTGTGTGAACACCTTATAACCTCACACCTGATACGTTATCAATCCCTAACCCTTGTTCATTGGTTTTCTCCTAAAGATGTTTATTAGCTACAGGTGAAAAACTTGTCACTAGTTGAAATTGCCAGCCACGTAACGCTACTTGAAATGTTTTTCTGTCGCCGCCTCGCAGCTTCCTGTTCCCATCCTGGGCTTGAATTATTGTCAGTGCTGAGTTTTACACTTTCTCCTCTCCATGTGGATTTCCTCTGGGATCTCTGGCTTCCTCGCAGCTCTCAGAACGTTCTAGTAGAACTGGTGTGAATATTTGTGACGATGTGTGGCAAAATTGCCTATTAAATAATGCAGACAATACAAAAGGGGCAGAAGGAAGGGTATAATCTCTCTGTCTCTCATATTGACACTGGCCAGTTGTAGTAATCTTGCGCATATGCAATAAGGAAAAAAAACGTTCTCCTCTACGGCATCCAAGAGAAATCAGGAACACAGTTATGTATGAAAAATATACACTAGTTTAGATTTTTTTTTTATATTATTTTTTTATGCTCACTGTAAAATCATTGAGCTCCTGTGAGGAGGTGTGTACATCCCTCTGACTCTTGTATGGCTGTGTGTGTATTGAGTGTGTGCTCACTAAGCATGAGCTCACTCTTGGAGTGTCTCAGGTCTCTCGCTCAGGAGGGAGTGTCCCGTCTCAGCTCTGCTCGGATTGTTTGTCCGGTCTGATTTATTCCTGAAGTCTGAAAGGTTTAGTCTGATAACTTCACCTTATACAAACAGAGCATTATGTGACACGTGGCAGAAGAAGAAAAACACATTAACGGGGGTAAAGTAAAAAAAATATTATAGCTGTGATTTATTTGATTTTTTTTTTAATGCCTTAGTGAATTTTCTCCATGTGGAGACACCATGTTCCATATGGTGGGAATTCCTGTCCAGATGTGGACAGAATGGGAGCAGTGCATGCTCCCTTGAGGAGGGTGTTCCTGTCCTCCTCCTCCTCCTCCTTTTCTCCCTCGCTGTTATCATCATCATGATCATCTCTCACTTCTCCTGCTTTATTGTTACTCTGACATGTTCTTGAGGGATTCCCACAGCGTTCCAATTAAAATCCTTTTTTGAGACACAACATTTGTAGAAATTCCAGATGTTTAGGGAAAACTAAATCCACATGGACAGCTGTTGTGTTTGACAAGCTCTACTCTGTTGTCTACAAATTCAGCACTCATACTTCAACAAATAATTAGTTATCGTTATTGAATAAATAAATATTTTTTTCTGAACAAATCCAAATATTCTGCCGAATGTCGTATGTGATGTGCGGTTTGTAACATAACGTGAGCCGTGGGGTTGGGGTCTGGCTCAGTGCTGCTGAACACACCCTGATGTGAACCACAGGACGAAGAACTGATCGGTGAGCCTCAGTCGGATCAGTTACAACTCCCAGAATTCTGATACGATCCAGGGCTTTAATGCAGCGGTATCATCCTCAGGCTGGGGTCAAAGGTCAGTTTAGGGATGGGCAGGAAAAAGAGACTGAGGCTGTAGTGGATGAAATAAGCACAGCTGTAAAAACTGAGCACTTCCGTGTTCACTTTGCTTACTGAGTGATTCATACAGCCAGACATAGACAGAGAGAGGGATAGATGTGTGTGTGTGTGTGTGTGTGTGTGTGTGTGTGTGTGTGTGTGTGTGTGTGTGTGTGTGTGTGTGTGTGTGGTATCATAGAAAAAGCAGCATGTGTTCTCTGCATGCTCCTAAACATCATCTGCCATTGAGATGTGTGTGTGTGTGTGTGTGTGTGTGTGTGTGTGTCAGGCTATAAAAACACAATCCCTGCTCTTCTCTTGTGTTAATGACTTGATTAGGTGAGTCATGTGCTTCTGTCACAGCAGGGAACAGCAATAACACACACACACACACACACACACACACACACACACACACACACACACACACACACACACACACACACACACACGTTCTGTATCTTCCCGCTTTCTCTCTGAAGTTCTGTATTGATTTATTTTAATAACTTAAATCAACGCTTCTCAAGGTTCTTATAGTTATTCTGATGTTTGACTGGTTATTAAAAAACAAGAAGGCAAAATGTTATTTTTCCCGCAAATTAAATACTTCCATACTGAACAAAATTTATTTTACATTAGAGGGTAATTTTATATTTAATAAAATGCATGTTTTTAGAATGAGCACAATGGAAAATATTTGAAATTATATTTTGGATGATTACTTTTTTTTTTCTTGCGTAATTTTAAGTTTGTCGTTCCATTTATTAATTTCAGGTTTATTCATATACACATTTTAAAACCATATTTTCCTAATCAGAATGGACCAATCATGTTAATGGGATAATTAATGACTGTGCAGTTCCCGAGTATGCAGCCCCTTTCTTGACCGTCTTCCTTGTGGACACATGAATAGAGCTAGAAACAGTAGAGATATCAACTGTCGCAAAGTCTATTTTTTTCCAGATTCTGTCTCATTCTTGCTACTTAGGCACCAGAAATCCACATGTCTGCTTGTGAGTAATATTTTATTCTCTGTGTTTCTCTGCATGGTTTTTGCTGTAGCTCTCGGGTGGCTGTGAACACACGGTGGTGCTGCAGGACTTTGTCGCCTGTTCGGCGTGTGAGCTGAGTGTGCACTCGGGACAGACGGTGGAGGTGTTGGAGCGCTCGAGTGATCGACCTGGCTGGTGTTTGGTGAGAACCACAGAACGTTCTCCACCTCAGGAGGGACTCGTTCCCAGCAGCACTCTGTCGGTCTCGCACTCACGCAGCAGTGTAGACATGGACTGTTTCCTTCCCTCTGGCAAAGGTAAGGGTAAAAAGATGACCTGTAGGTCTTGTGAGAAACTCAAACCACATGAGAGTAACCAGGGAGGCAAACAGATGTATACCTCAGTGATTGGTTTGACCAGAAATTCTGATATAATCAATAAAATCAGTGAAAATCCCATTGTCCTTCTCGGTTGTCCATTTCCAATCATATCACTCTAGAAAGATGCTAATAATACAAATACACACATAAAACAGTATAGTGTATAACAGTATAGTATAGTATAGTATAGTATAGTATAGTATAGTATAGTATAGTATAGTATAGTATATAACAGTATAGTGTATAACAGTATAGTATAGTATAGTATAGTATATAACAGTATAGTATAGTATATAACAGTATAGTGTAGTATAGTGTATAAATACAGTGTAAAACAGTATAGTATAGTATAGTATATAACAGTATAGTGTATAACAGTATAGTATAGTATAGTATATAACAGTATAGTGTATAACAGTATAGTGTATAACAGTATAGTATAGTATATAACAGTATAGTATATAACAGTATAGTGTATAACAGTATAGTATAGTATAGTATATAACAGTATAGTGTATAACAGTATAGTATAGTATAGTATATAACAGTATAGTGTATAACAGTATAGTATAGTATATAACAGTATAGTGTATAACAGTATAGTATAGTATTTAACAGTATAGTGTAGTATAGTGTATAAATACAGTGTAAAACAGTATAGTATAGTATAGTGTATAGCAGTATGGTGTATAACAGTATGGTATTGTATATAACAGTATAGTGTATAACAGTATAGTGTAGTGTAGTATAGTGTATGAGTACAGTGTATAACAGTATAGTACAGTGTATAACAGTATAGTATAGTATAATATAGCATAGTATAGTGTATAACAGTACAGTGTATAAAAGTATAGTATAGTATAGTGTATAACAGTATATTGTATAACAGTATAGTATACAGTGTAGTAGTATACAGTAGTGTACAGTGTAGTATAGTGTATTACAGTGTAGTATAGGGCAGTATAGTAGTGTACAGTGTAGTATAGTGTAGTGTAGTATAGTACAGTATAGTAGTGTACAGTGTAGTATAGTGTATTACAGTGTAGTATAGTACAGTATAGTAGTGTATTACAGTGTAGTATAGTGTAGTGTAGTATAGTACAGTATAGTAGTGTACAGTGTAGTATAGTATAGTGTATTACAGTGTAGTATAGTACAGTATAGTAGTGTATTACAGTGTAGTATAGTGTAGTGTAGTATAGTACAGTATAGTAGTGTACAGTGTAGTGTAGTATAGTGTATTACAGTGTAGTATAGTACAGTATAGTAGTGTACAGTGTAGTATAGTGTATTACAGTGTAGTATAGTACAGTATAGTAGTGTACAGTGTAGTGTAGTATAGTGTATTACAGTGTAGTATAGTACAGTATAGTAGTGTATTACAGTGTAGTATAGTACAGTATAGTAGTGTATTACAGTGTAGTGTAGTACAGTATAGTAGTGTATTACAGTGTAGTGTAGTACAGTATAGTGTATTACAGTGTAGTATAGTACAGTATAGTAATGTACAGTGTAGTGTAGTATAGTGTATTACAGTGTAGTATAGTACAGTATAGTAGTGTATTACAGTGTAGTATAGTACAGTATAGTAGTGTACAGTGTAGTATAGTGTATTACAGTGTAGTATAGTGCAGTATAGTAGTGTACAGTGTAGTATAGTGTATTACAGTGTAGTATAGTACAGTATAGTAATGTACAGTGTAGTGTAGTATAGTGTATTACAGTGTAGTATAGTGCAGTATAGTAGTGTACAGTGTAGTATAGTGTATTACAGTGTAGTATAGTACAGTATAGTAGTGTACAGTGTAGTATAGTACAGTATAGTAATGCACAGTGTAGTGTAGTATAGTGTATTACAGTGTAGTATAGTACAGTATAGTAGTATATTACAGTGTAGTATAGTACAGTATAGTAATGTACAGTGTAGTGTAGTATAGTGTATTACAATGTAGTATAGTGCAGTATAGTAGTGTACAGTGTAGTATAGTGTATTACAGTGTAGTATAGTACAGTATAGTAGTGTACAGTGTAGTGTAGTATAGTGTATTACAATGTAGTATAGTGCAGTATAGTAGTGTACAGTGTAGTATAGTGTATTACAGTGTAGTATAGTACAGTATAGTAGTGTATTACAGTGTAGTATAGTACAGTATAGTAATGTACAGTGTAGTGTAGTATAGTGTATTACAGTGTAGTATAGTGCAGTATAGTAGTGTACAGTGTAGTATAGTGTATTACAGTGTAGTATAGTACAGTATAGTAGTGTACAGTGTAGTGCAGTATAGTAGTGTACAGTGTAGTATAGTGTATTACAGTGTAGTATAGTACAGTATAGTAGTGTACAGTGTAGTGCAGTATAGTAGTGTACAGTGTAGTATAGTACAGTATAGTAATGCACAGTGTAGTGTAGTATAGTGTATTACAGTGTAGTATAGTACAGTATAGTAGTGTATTACAGTGTAGTATAGTACAGTATAGTAATGTACAGTGTAGTGTAGTATAGTGTATTACAGTGTAGTATAGTGCAGTATAGTAGTGTACAGTGTAGTATAGTGTATTACAGTGTAGTATAGTACAGTATAGTAGTGTACAGTGTAGTGTAGTATAGTGTATTACAGTGTAGTATAGTGCAGTATAGTAGTGTACAGTGTAGTATAGTGTATTACAGTGTAGTATAGTACAGTATAGTAGTGTATTACAGTGTAGTGTAGTATAGTGTATTACAGTGTAGTATAGTGCAGTATAGTAGTGTATTACAGTGTAGTGTAGTATAGTGTATTACAGTGTAGAACAGTACAGAATAGTATAGTATGGTGTATAACAGTATAGTATATAGAGTAGTATAGCGTATTACAGTGTAGTGTAGTGAAGTATAGCCTAGTATGGTATTTCAAACCTGAACAGATGAGCAGAGGAACTACTTTGAATAGCTTGTGGCATTGTTGATATTTTGCTTGCTCATGCAGTACACAGTTATGAAGAATGGGCTGTACTCTGCAAAGGACCTGGTCTCATTTGTTTTTGGTTTGAACTTTACAAACAGCCTCAGAAATTCACATTTATTTAGAGAAATAGTAAAGCAGCATTGCATATAAAGTTGTATTTAAACATTAGTCGTGTGGAAGCGTGCTCCTGAGCTGTCTTACATACTGTGCTTCCTGGTTAAAGAATAATTAGCATGAGCTCATTAATTAACAGATCAGGAGAGTCATGGGAGATGATGGTGATGATGATGATGATGATGATGATGATGATGATGATGATGATGATGACTGTGGGTTTCCTGCTGTGCTTTTGGGCCTAATGAAGAGCCTCTTGTGTTCAGGCTTGAGACGTGTGGTTACTATATGAGTGGTAGCTCACATGATGTGGTCCTGAGGGGTAAAAACAGGAGGCAATTTAAAGTCATGCATCTTTTTTATTTTGTAGTAGCACATCAGTAAAGGTTCACCATCAATTCCCAGTGCTATAACCCTATAGCTGATAATGTAACCATGTCAGTCATTGTGGTGACAGATTATTTTAGTTTTTTAGGATCTTTTGTGCTGTGTAGATTTCTCTGAGTGTTGGAATGAGGTCAGCTATGTTTAGAGTTTAGAGTTCTCTATTATGCAGTATTTTCCTCTTCTCGTTTCCTCTTATCTCACACGTCCTCTTCTCCTAAACTCGCAAGACGCACGTTTTAATCCCCTCACGAGCCCTTTCTTTCGAACGGAGGGCTCGTCTCTGTTTAGACCTGTTTGCTGTTTGGACCTCCAGCTGAATATAAACTGATTCTAAGAATAGGAAAAGGAAGTACGTGGTCTGTCGAAAAAACAGTGCTCTGTCGAGAAAACGTCAACACTAACCACCTCGTGGTTGGTTTATTTCAATAAATCTGCAGGATTTTACACACGTCCGGTTACATCAGATATGATCTCAAAACCAAGATCAAACAATCAGATTTAAATTTTACAATTTATCCTTTTATATTGTATTCACATATTAGATGAAATATATTAGATGTAAATCGATTCCAAACCACTCCAATGATTTTATTTCTGATTTTTCAGTACATTAGTCTGACTGTGACAAATGCGGCCCATCTGACAAGGTCATTGATACAATCATGTTCAATCATATAACTTGCATTAATCTTGTTTATACAGCTGAGGATTTAGGGTGTGTGTGTGTGTGTGTGTGTGTGTGTGTGTGTGTGTGTGTGTGTGTGTGTGTGTGTGTGTGTGTGTGTGTGTGAATTTAAGAGCACATCTCTCTTGCTAAAGTAGGTAACTAGACGGGCTGAAGGTGTCGAAACACAGACGCTCTTCATTTAAAGTGGGCCACTGCAG